>NC_071389.1:0-283535 GCF_022682495.2 Desmodus rotundus | reverse complement strand
CCTCGTGCGCCGTTTTCATTGGTCACCCCGGAAGGGCCGCGCGGCCGTTTCCGCCCAGAGGCAAGATGGCGGTGCCGGCATCCTCACGCGGAGGTCGCGCCGGCCCTCGCCGCCTGGAGGCCCGCCTTTTCCCGGAAGAAAGATGGCCGCGGCCTAGCCGACTCCCTTCGTAGGCGTCACGGCGCTCGGCTGCCCTCGGTGGGTCTTGGGCGGTGAGTGAGGACCCGGGCAGGTTGTGGGCAGGGGCGCGGAAGCTGCCCGGACCGCGGATGTCGTGGACACAGGCCGAGGGGCGCTGTCACGGGATGCGTGGACCCCGCGTTCGGCGCGGGGCGACCTCACTGTCCTCGTTTGCGAAACGGGGGCCGTGACGCCAACTAGTAGGACTCTGTGAAGACCTGAAATCCTGTAAAACCCGGCACCGTCAGTGCGACTCCTGAGCTGGGGGCAGCTTTTAAAATAAGCGTTTGCGTTTTGGGCAAGAAACTGGGTTCACCAGCACGGACACCCAGGGGTGGCCTCCACCGAGCTGTGCTGGGGGGCGCGTCCCAGGAGTTGTGGCTTCCTGGCCGAGGACGGGAAGTGAGCAGGGGCCACAAGTAAATGCTGTGATCTCATGGCGGGAGCTTCACGGGGAAGGGGGGGCTTGCATCTGTGCAGTCGTTCTTGGGTTACTTTTTGTGCAAACGAGATTAAGTAGTGGGAAGAATCGACCTTGTGTCAAGGAGTAAAGTGCTGTACAGGTGCGTACTGTGTGGACGCGAGGTGTATGGCTGCAGTCAGTGGGGACAGTGAAGGCCAGGAGCAGGGTGTCTTGGCTTGGGCGAGGCCTTCCTGGCCAGGAGCGCCAGGGTAGGGGGGGCTCACCCTCCAGCAGTCAGGGGGGACACGCCCCAGCGGTGGGGAGTTTTGCAGGACTCTGGTATCTTCCGGAACCTCTGTGTTGTGTAGCAGAAAAGCTTGTGTTTATTCACTCTGTTTTGATGAGGGCCTACTGTGTGTGGACAGTGTGACAGGCACTGGGACCAGAAGCTGAGGAAGACAGTCTCCGGCCCTTGATGGGCGACAAACAGGAGTTCCAGTAGACATGGCTCTGGGGCCAGCGGGGCAGCTGGTGGGCCCTGGAGGGTGTGGGCAGGATGCAGGCCCCTGCAGACCTGGAGAGAGGGACACTGGGCCCAGGCGGCATTCCTCTCCCAGAAGAAAGAGACCAGAGAGCAAGAGCTCCCTGAAGGGCTCAAATGGCACTTGGTTCCCAGAGACTCGCTTGCACAGGCGTCAGCCCGTCTGGCATGTCAGTCAGGGGCAGGTGGGGCAGAACGGAGGCATCAGAGAAGCCAGTGGTGGCATCTGCCAGCCCTGCCAGGCAAGCTGGGGGAGCTGCTGGCCATCCCTGTGTGCCCTTGGACTGTGGGTGGGGGTTGGACACCATGGTTGCTGGACCCCAAATGCGTCCACTGGGCTGCCCCAGGTGCCGGTGGGCTCTCCTCTGCTGCTCCTCCCTGTAAAAACTGCCCAAGGAGGTGGGGCCTCAGCTGCACCTGGAAGGACCAGCAGGTGTTTGCCAGGTAAACAGGTTATGGGGCAGGAAGGAGCTAGAGTTCCCTTTGGGATAGGTGAAGTTTGCAGGTTCAAGGGGGAGCTGGGTGGGGCAGGAGGGGCCCTGGAGGAGGGGCCCACACGGGAGGAGCAGGTAGGTGTGGGCGAAGGCTGAGGCCGAGGGATCCCTCACACGCCCATGTGGACAGGAGGGTGGCCTTGTTCCTTTACCTCCAGGCCCATGTGCACCCAGGATGATGGACTTCCTGGGCGCTCTTGTGTGAACACAAGCAAAGACGTGTGTGTGTGTGTCAGCATGCACAGGGCTCACTGAGGTGGGGAGGTGGGGGGGCTGGTGCCCCATTGGGTGGGTTTGGGTGCTCGCTGGCACCAGGCCCAGTCCTCACAAGGCGCTGGGGGGGGGGGGGGGGCAGGGGCTTCCTCTTCCACAGAGGGAGACTGAGGCTGGGGAGGCCTGGCGGCTTAGCCACGGTCACAGAACTTGCAAGCGCTGAGTTGGGGTCTCAAGAGGGTTCAGCCTGGACGCTGGAGGGGACGGGGCTGGGGCTGGGAGTGGCTGCTGTAGGTGCTGAGAAGGGGCTGCTGCACCTGAGGAGGAGGGATGGGCTGGACACCCAGTGTCTTCAGAGAAGGCACTGTCTCCTGTGGGTCCGGCGGCTTGTCTTTTGTGTTACAGAGAAACTGTCTCTTCGGTCGAGGGTTTGGGGGGCTCTGTCCGGCCCTGGCTCTGTGCCGTCTCTGCGGACAGCTGACTGCTCATCGGGGTCTGGCAGCCGTGGGCTGTGGCCTCACTTCCTCGCCTGCCTCTCTTCTCTCCCCAGCTACGGGCCACACTTGCAGGCCTTCCCACGGTCGGGCCCAGGCGGCCATGGCATCCAGGCAGGCTCCGGGCTGTGGCCTGGCTCCTCTTGGCCTCTGGCTCCTGGGTGCCATCCTTATGGTTGGGGCATCTGCCCGGCCTGCCAACCACTCGTCTGCCCGGGACAGAGCAGGCCGCAGGGAGGACAGCGAGATCCTGCCTCCGGACCACCTGAATGGGGTGAAGCTGGAGATGGATGGGCACCTCAACAAGGACTTCCACCAGGAGGTCTTCCTGGGGAAGGACACGGACGGGTTCGAGGAGGACGCGGAGCCTCGGAAGAGCAGGAGGAAGCTGATGGTCATCTTCTCCAAGTCGGTGCCCTGGCTGGGAGGCTGAGGATGCACGTGGGGCAGCCGGCATTGGTCCAGTCCTGGCTTGGTGTGGTGTGGGAGGGGATGCGGGGCCGACTCGGTGACGAGCTTTGGAGGAAGGCGCTGTGACAAGTGCTGTTGGTTGGCCACACTGGGAAAGTTTGCAGGGGTCGAGCTGAGGCGCGTGCAGTGCTGAGCAGTGTGCTCAGTTGAGGGGCACGGAGGGCCAGAACGAGGGGCTGCCCGGCCAGCCATGCCAGGCCCTCACAGCCAGGAGGGCTGTGGAAAGGCTGAGAGCGAGGTGCGGCACATGAGCCACCTGTGAGGCCCCTGAAGGCTGAGGGAGCCGAGACAGCAGGAGCCCAGTCACCAAGCGCAGCACCCTTGGCGTCCCTGTCCGTGCACTGGGTGAGGCGTTGGAGAGCGGGCTGTGGCCAGACCCGGGCCTTTGAGGCTCAGCACTGGGGCCAGGAAAGGAGCCTCCGGCCACAGTCAGCTCGCTGAACCCTGCTGGTCTGCCTCCTCGCCAGGTGCTGGAGTGGAGGGCTGGGGGCAGGCGGGCAGCACCGAGGCCTCCTCCTTGACCTTTGAAGTGCGGTTCGCAGTTTCAAGTGAGCACAGAGAGAGGCTGTGAACCCAGCTGAGCCGGCAGGTGGCAGGCGGCTTCTTTGAGACCTGGCGGACCTGGCCCACAAAAGGGGTGGGACGGGTGCCTTTTGCTGTTTGTCCCCAGGAAGGGTGTTGGCCCAGTGTTCACTGGAAGGCCTGAAGCACCCCCTACCCCCAGGGCCTGGAGTGCTTATAGGCAGATGGGGTGGGGTGGGGTCAGACACCCAGGTCACCTGGGTCAGCTGGTGTCGCTGGTGGAGTTGCTCCGCCTCCTGCCCCTCCTTTCCCGTGTGGAGGTCTGTGCAGAGCTGTCCTCCCATGATGTCTGTCCCTGTGGCCTCGCGGGTGTTGTCCCAGCTGCTCGAGCTACTGCTTGTAGCGCCCGGCCTTGCCCTCTGCGTCCTAGGGACGCGCCGCCGTCCCGCTGGCCTTGAGCGCTCCTTACTTCTGCTGCCACCAGACGCTCCAGGTTCACCTCCTGTCGCTGGTACAGTACGGGGAGCGGCCGTGTGTCCAGGAGGCCTGGTCTCTTCAGGGAGGGTGGCCCTTAGAGGCCCGTTCTGACCCTGGGTGTGTGGCTGTGTCCGCACGTCACTGCCTGCGGGTGCGCGTGCGCAGCACCCTGCGTGTGTGGCGGGACAGCCAGCCGTGTGCCCATGTGCGCCCCGGTGCATGCATTCCAGTCTCCCTACCCTGCTCTGGCACCTCCCCTCCCAGGGGCTCATGGGCCCGTCTGCCTGTTGGGCTCTGGGACCTGCGTCGTGACTGCCATCGAGCAGCAGGGTGGGGAGAGTCCAGACAGCTGCCTGCAGCCCCGAGGCTGCCGGCTGGTGACGCAGAGCAAACGGCCCGCGGTCCCCAGTCGTCCCCAGCCGTCCCCACTGTCCCTTGTCCCCGCCACTCCCCCAGGGTGCAGAGTGTCGCTGTCTGGAAGTTTCACAGCTGCCTGTGGAGTCCTCGGCCAGCCTGCACCCTTCCGTCCTGTACGTTGGGGTCCTGGGCCTTGTCTGACCCGGCCCGTCGCTTGCAGGGTGGACGTGGACGCTGACCGGAGGATCAGTGCCAAGGAGATGCAGCGCTGGATCGTGGAGAAGACGGCTGAGCACTTCCAGGAGGCCGTGGGCGAGAGCAGGGCGCACTTCCGTGCTGTGGACCCCGACGGTGATGGTGCGGCCCTCACCCCAACCCCAGTGGGCCTGGCGAACCGGGACGGAGCAGTGAGAGCCGATGGGCCCTTACGGGTGCAGCTCATCCTGCCAGCCGGCGTGGGGGTCTCCTGGGCACAGCTGCCTCCACGCTGCCCTCACATGGGGTTTCTAACAGGAGTCTTAAAGCGATTAAATTCCCCCTTTGAAAAGTGTTCCCTGTTCTCAGGCCGCGTGTCCTGGGACGAGTACAAGGTGAAGTTCCTAGCCAGCAAAGGCCACAGCGAGAGGGAAGTGGCCGAGAAGATAAAGAACGACCAGGAGCTCAAAGTTGACGAGGAGAGTGAGTGCCGGGCCCCAGGCTGCAGCGCCCCGGGGCCGCTGTGTGGCGGCAGAGCCTGGCGGGCTGGTGGAGGTCCCCGGTGGGCGTGGAGGCCGGAGGGAGCTGGGGGGGTAGGTCCTCCCCCTCAACATTCAGAGAAGTCGCTTTGGCAGCTCTTCTTGCTCGTGGGAACTTGAGGTGTGAGTGTCTCAGCCAAGGGCCACTGCGTCGCTGAGCAGGCTCGCACCCTCCAGCTCGCCACCCACCCTCCCTGGGGGTGTGTCCACAGCCTGGTGCAGCTTGGGCTTGTTGGGGGCATTGGGAACACACCACATGCTGCCCGTCAGTCTGGGTCTCCCTTCGCTGGTGGGCTGTCTCCCCTCCGTGGTCACACAGCCCGAGGCTTGTGTCCTATGGACAGATGCAGGTGCAGCAGTTGCTGAGGCATCTGCCCGGACACTGCCCTGGGAGCGTCCCGTCCACCGGCTGGTGGGAGGGGCGTGTTACAGCCTCAGTGGCATCCCCATCGCTATGCTGTCCTCTGCTTGGTGAAGGTGCTGCTGCCGCCCTGTTCCTCGGCTGAGACTCTGCATGAACCTGGGCGCCATGGGTGCTGGCAGGCCGGTCTGCTGTCAGCCCCGAGGCCCTGCCTTCGGGGTGTTAACCCTCGCTCTCGCTCCTCCCAGTGCCCCAGGGGGCGGCCCTGCCTGGCCTGGCTCTGCTGTGGTGGGACAGTCCTCCTCCCTCCCAGCCCCAGGCTCAGTTTCCTGGTCTTGTCTTCTCGAGAGCTTCGAGGCCCCCCCAGCGAGCGTGGCGTTGGCCGTAGGGTTTTGTGAACTCTCTGGTAGAGTTGAGCAAGTTCCCCTCTCTTCCCAGTTTGCTGACAGTTTGACTGTGGAGGGGCTGGGCTTTGCCAGGTGCTTCCTGTGCACCTGCTGGTGCCACCGTGGGTGTTTCTCCTTCAGCCCATCGACTTGGCGCTTGCTCTTCGGACGCTGGCCGGCCGGGCCCGGCGGTCGCGCCTCCTCTCTCCCCTGCTGGATTCGCTTTGCTGGTGCTTTGTCAGGGGTTTTAGCACCTCTGTTCGTGGGAGACGTCAGTCTGCAGATTTGTCTCCTTGCCGAGCATTCGTGTGGTTTGGGGGTTGGGGGGAAGCCGGCCCGTAGGGTCTGTTAGAAGCGTCCCCTCTGTCTCCCGGCAGAGGTGGCGGAAGCTCTTCCTTCCTATGTCGGGGGCTCACCATGAGCCTTCCGCCGGCAGTCTTTCTAAAGGGATTATTTTTCGTGGACCAGAGAGTGGGGTTTTGGTTTGTGAGCCAGCCTGAATTTCCTGGTAACAGATGAGTTAAGCTCACTTGCATTTTTGTCTCTTTGCTTCTCCTGCTGCCTGCCCCCCCACAGAGTGGGGCTCCTCTGCCCGAAAGGGCTCCAGGCAGGGTCTGTCCCAGCTGTCCCTCCGGCTTCTGGTGCTGCCAGTGTCCCCGCTTGCGGCCGTGTCCCACCAGTCTCTGCCGCCTGTGTCCTCTCACACAAGGGCACCTGCCGCTGGGTGTCGGCTCCGCCCTGAACGGCGGCAGCCTTGTCTTAGGTGCTTCACTCGTCGAAGCTGCGAAGAGCTTTTCTCCAGACCAGGCTGGCTCCCAGGCTCCGGGCAGACATGCGAGTCTGTGCCCGCCCCGTCCCTCCCGCCCCATCAGCGCGGTGGGCAGGAACCACCAGCTGCTCCCAGTTTGCTGTTCAGCAGCCGGCCAGCGCAGACCTGTGTCCACCAGAGGCGGTCAGTGCAAGGCGATGGTTGTGTGGGGCATCCCTGTGCCCCGCTGAGGCTGGCAGGACCTGGCGCGGCAGAGGCCCTGCGTCCGGCCTGGTCCTGTGGTGTTGGCGTGGGGTGGTCACAGAGTGGGACGTGGAAGGTGCCCAACTCAGCACTGGGAAGCTGGTTTTCCTTCTGAGCCCTGCCCCCCACGCCTGGCACCCAGAGGGATGGAAAGGGGCAAAGTCCTGCTTTAGTCTCCTGGTGGGGGCCTATTTCTCTGATGCAGCAGCAAGCTGGGGGGCTGCACCTGCATGGGGGTGCTATGTGTGGGGGCAGTTCTGTGCCATCCACTGCTGGGGGCTGAACTTTCCTCTGAGGGGCAGAACCTGCAATTTCACAGGACTGTCCCGAGCCCCCCGGACGCACGCAGGTGTCCCGAATGCCAGGGTGCCCACAGGTCTGCCTCTCTCAGCACAGGAAGTCCTGGAGAACCTCAAGGACCGCTGGTACCAGGCGGACAACCCGCCCCCGGACCTGCTGCTGACGGAGGAGGAGTTCCTGTCCTTCCTGCACCCTGAGCACAGCCGCGGCATGCTCCGCTTCATGGTCAAGGAGATCGTGCGGGACCTGGGTGAGGCCTGGCCCCCCTGCCAGCAGCTCGCTGGTCCTCCTGGCAGGGGGTCAGTGTGAGTGGGCCCTGGGCTGGGTGGCCTCGGGCGCATGTGGACCCAGCCCGGTGTCCGGCAGGCCCTGTGAGACATAGCTGTTTGGCTTTAGTCTCAAATGTCACAAACTGAAAACCTGGCAGCAAAACCCACTTGGCTGACCCTGCTTGGCGGTCCTGGGGGTCCCGTGCCCACTCGAGGTCTGAGCTCTCCCTTGTCCTGCAGATCAGGACGGTGACAAGCAGCTCTCGCTGCCCGAGTTCATCTCCCTGCCAGTGGGCACCGTGGAGAATCAGCGGGGCCAGGACATCGATGACAGCTGGGTGAGGGACAGGAGAAAGGAGTTTGAAGAGCTGATCGATGCCAACCGTGATGGAGTCGTGACCATGGAGGAGCTGGAGGTGAGTGCGGGGCGCCCGGGGTGGTGGGGGGTCTCGAGGATGGGTGGCGGTGAGGGGCGCCCCCTGCAAGGTGGTCCTGAGCCAGGAAGGAGGAGTTGGTGGGTCGCTCAGTGGGACCCGGAGCTGGGCGAGCTGTGTGACCACTGGCACCTGACGGCCGCCCACTGTGGGAGGGCCACCCAGCCGGCACCCAGCCAGCTGGCTGTGCCTGTGCCCTGGGTCTGGGTGCCGGGGCTGACACGGCCAGGACTGGCTCTGAGAAGCCGGGCGGCCTGGGACGAGGGTGCGGCGTGTCTCCTTCGTGGGTCGGCGCTGGGGACCTAGTCTTTCCCGCTGTGGATGAGCCACTTTGGTTCACACGAGAACTCTCTGATCCCTGGTGATGGCTGGTGGGCAGCTCGGGGTTGGGGCTCCTGTCCCCACCGCGGACTGGTGGCCAATTCAGTCTGTGTCCACGTGACCTGCTGGCCCCACTCTGTGCTGGGCAGGGCCTCCTCTCCCCGCCCTCCCCCTGGGCCCACCGAGGCAGTGCCCACACGGCCATGAGCCACTGCCAGCCTGGCATCTGCTTTCCAGAACATTCTAGGACATGCCTGTATACCCATTGCAGACCCCAGCTGACAGGTGTCGTGAGAAGTTGGGGCTCGCTCTGACAGTCTGCCCAGCCACTTCCCAGGCTGAGGGTGCCGGCCCTGAGCCGGCGTCCGGGTGGGCGCGTCCTGGGGGTGTCCCGGCTGCGGGCCAGAGGTGCTGATAGGCGGGGCTCCCTTGCAGGAGTACATGGACCCCATGAACGAGTACAACGCCCTCACCGAGGCCAAGCAGATGATCGCCGTCGCCGACGAGAACCAGAACCGCCACCTGGAGCCCGAGGAGGTGCTCAAGTACAGCGAGTTCTTCACGGGCAGCAAGCTCATGGACTACGCCCGCAATGTGCACGAGGAGTTCTGAGCCCCGCCCGCCAGCAGGGCGCCTGCAGGAGGCCGCAGTCGCAACGTCGCCCTTCTGAGAACTTGGAGGGAGGCACGGCAGGGGCTCTGACAACATCAGGGCCTGTGGGCTCGCCGCGCCGTGGGAAGGGGCACGGCTCCCGGTTTCCTTGAAGCTGAAGGCTGAGGCCCTGGTGGCCGTGCTCTGCCAGAGCCAGTGTGGCGGCGGCGGCTGCGGGCAGGCAGCTGCCCCAGTTGCCATCGGGGTTCAGTCTCTGAGGAAACACGTACTTGTGGCAGGAATTAACTTACTTTGAAATATAGTTGCCTCTTTCTCCCGGCTTCATTCTCTCAGTGCACAAAGCGCACAGATGGTAACTTGGATCAGCGGGGCGAGGGGGCTTCCCCTTGACGTGTGTGAGGTGGGCAGTTTGGTCAGGACACCGTGTCCTGCGCCATGTCCCGTGCCAGCACCGCGGCAGGATGGGGCCATTCTCGAGGGCCAGTGGGGAGTGAGTCCCGGGGACAGAGGGACACCCGAGGACGGGCCCTGAGCCACTGCTTTAGGGCCAGGCACGGTGGGGGAGTGAGAAGGGGCCCGATGGGGCTGAGACCTGGGGACAGGAGGGGCAGTGTGGGCTGCTGTTGGGTCCTTCTGGGTAGTGCTTGGAGGCCAACCCGAGCCTTCCTGGGGGCCGGCCAGGCCCAGTGCTTTGCTGGCGTGTCTGCTCACCAGCTCCCTCCTGTAGCCCAGGTGCCTCAGAGCACAGCTTGGTGGGCCAGCAGGTTGGCGCGGCCTGTGCAGACCCTTCTGGGGGGAAGGGAGGGCCCTGGGCGGCTCACAGGACTGGCCCTGCCACGGGGACCCACTTCCCAGCAGCCCGGGGTCAGGCCGCCACAGAGGAATGGGCGGGGTGACGCCTGGGTACCCACACAAACAAAGCAAAGACTGTTTTCAGAGCTAAGACGGGAGCTGGGACCGCTCAGTGGGAGGAGGTGGTGGTGGGCCAGGTGCTGGGGTGGGGTGGGTGGGTGTGAGCAGGTGTGAACTCGGACAGCGATGTGGGCTGATCGCCCGGTAGCTGGGCCCACTGGGGAGGCTGGGCCCGTGAGACGTGTGTTTGGTGGTTTGGTGTGTTTGGGCTTACCTGGGTGTGGACGCCCCGGGGCCGGGCTGGGTATCTGGGGCCTCACAGAACAGACCCCAGAGCTTGAGGGCAGAGCCCCGCGCCAGCCCCGGGGAAGGAAGGGTGCCACCCCCAGACCTGCAAGTTCTGTTCCCTTCTTTCTCACAGGTCACTTCTAGACAGAGGGGTTGGGAGGGAGAAAGAGAGGGAGAGGAGTCAATTGGCTGCCTTTCTCGTGCCCCCCTCTGGGAACCTGGCCCCCAACCCAGGCCTGTGCCCTGACTGGGAATGGAACCGGCAGCCCTTTGGTTCGCAGGCTGGCGCTCAGTCCGCTGATCCACACCAGCCAGGGCTGCGGTTTTCTTTTTGTGGCAAGGAAACTTTTCTCACCATCAGTGGGAGATGGGGTGTACTCACGCACGCGCGCGCGGGCTGGGCAGCCCAGACGCCCTGACCCCCCCGCCCCCCACGTGGACCCCCTCACTCCAGAGGCTCGGAAAGGTGGGCCCTGCTGGGGCCTCGGAGTCCAGGGGATTTCCCACAGGTGGGCCGGGAGCTGGCTGGTACCTGAGCGTCCCAGGAGGAGGGGACTTTCCAGGCTTCTCTGCCTGAAACTTCTTAAATTAGCTGTCAGATAGGTGAGCCTGTGCCACCCGACTGGTCTGAAAGGACAAAAACAGCTCAGGGACGCCTCCCCTGCCTCAGGCACCCAGCAGTAGGTGTGTGTGCGTGCACACGCGTGTGCCTGCGTTCTTCCCCTCTTCGCGCACCGTGGTGGCCGCCTGTCCTGGGGCCGCCCAGGGCCACACTTGAGGATGCCCCGTGCTCCCTGGACGGACGGGGGGCAGGCCGTTCAGTCCGTCCCAGTGAGCGGTGCTGAGTTTGTTCTCACAGAGACTCCCCAAACAAGGGCCCAGGTGCGCTCGCAACTGCCACACGTGCGCCCCAGCACACGGGGCCACAGGCATGTGCCGCGCACACATGACACAGGCCCACACATGACACAGGCCACGCCACACCCGGGACAGGGCAGACGCCTGCACAGCTGCACTTGCTGTCTCCTGGGTCTGCCAGAGGGAATGCCGCAGGTGGACGGTGGCTTAGGCGCCTGGGGGCTTCTGGTCCCCAGCCCTGGGTCTGGACGCCCAAATCCAGGTGCCGGCCAGGCTGGTCTCCCGAGGTCTCTGTCCCTGGTGGGCAGGCAGTCGCCTGCCCCTGTTCTCTGTGGTTGCCCCTCTGCGGGGTTTCCTGAGGCTGCTCCCGTTTCTTGCAAGGATGCCAGTCCTGTGGGATCAGGCCTCAATCCCGTGACCTCCTCTGACTGAGATCACCTCCAGATGCAGCCGCCTGGGGGTCGGGGCTTCAGCACGTGAACTTGGGAACCCAGTGGCGTCCCCGACACCCCGGCGCTCAGACACAGCTGTGCACGTGCCTGCTCCCTTGCGAGCCCGCGCACATGCCCGCCCACACAGCTGCTGCCCCTGCTGGGGCTGGTGGTCCTGCTCTACAGCCCGGGGGTCGCCCCCTCCCCCTGCAGCTGGTGCTGGACAGATGTCCAGACTGTGGAGACTGTCACCTGACCTAGGGTGCTGCCTCAGTTTACCCATGGACTCTGGGTGCCTTTCGCTGAGGGGTGAGGATTGGCCCGCTTGTCCCCTCCCAGCCCAGGCCTGTCCAGAGGGGACCTGCACGTGTCTGCAGCCAGAGTTCCACTGCGGAGACCCACAGTGCGAGACCTGCAAACACCACCCCTGCCCGCCCGGCCAGGAGGTGGAGACCCACGGTGAGTCCCTCTGGGCAGCGGCTGTGCTTGAGTGGCGTGTGGGCGTGGAAGGAAGCTCACTGGTGTGGGGGACACAGACGTGGCCTCCGGGCAGGGGCACCTGTGTCGCTCAGCACTGCGGCCACTTGGGCCAGCCCTTCCCTCAACCAGCCTGGCCCCTCCCTCCGAGAGGGCACTGACGTCCCCGGGCCAGCTGTGAGGGGCAGCAGGGTGCGCAGGGGCTGTCTGTCCTCAGGCCCCGGCTCTGGCCGCACGCAGGTCCTGCGCCCACCCTGTCCGCCTGTGTGGGGACAGGCGCCCCCCGTTTCTGGAAGGAGCAGCTCGAGTCCTCTGGGGCCTGATGGCCGAATGGGAGGCCGGAGGGCGGCAGGTCTAGGGCCAGCGGGGATGCCAGCCGCAGCCCTTCTCTCTGGGACCCTCGCTGACCTCCTGCCCTCCAGCCCTCTCGGGACCAGCACAGGCCTGGCCGGCCTGGCTCTGGCCTGGCCTTTGCTGCCACTCTGCCCCCACCCTGGCCCCATCACTGCTGTCCTCCCATGTTCCCCCTGGGGAGCCTCCACTCAGCCCAGGGTCACAGCCTCCGGGTCCCCGCAAGGCTGCCTCCCCCACAGATGCCTGCCCTGGACGGGGCACAGGAGGACGCTGGCTTCTCTGGGGCCCGGTCCTGTGGGCGTTGTTGAGACCTCTGTGGAGGGGATGTGTGTGTGTGTGGGGCCACACCCACCGGTGGCCCTGCAGCCTGTCCATCTGTCTTTCTGTGCCTCTGTCTGCAGGGGAGTACAATTTTGGCTTCAAATGTGCCGACTGTGCCGAGGGGACCTTCTCTGGGGGCAGTGAGGGCCGCTGTAGCCCTTGGGCAGAGTGAGTCCTGGTGGGGCCTCCAGGTGGCTCCCAGGGAGGAGGGGGCTCTCCTTTCCCTCCTGGTGCGGTGACCCCCAGCAGATCGGGCAGCAGCTGTAGGAGGGGCTGCCAGTGGCTGAGGGCTGACGAAGGGCCCTGTGTCCCTGTGTCCCAGCTGCTCCCAGTCTGGCCTCTGCACCGTGTTCCCCGGGAACAAGACACACAACGCGAGGGAGGTGAGTGGCCATAACAGTCTAGGGGTGTCCTTCTGGTCCCCTCCTCCTCACGCCCGCCCTGCCCCTCCTCCCCAGCCTTTATAGCCACATCCTGCAAGGAAAACCCCCAGACTCCTGTGCTGCCGCGCGATGAGGAGGTGTGTAGGCGCCTGGTGGCCCAGCGCTCTCCGCTCTGCCCTGCTGCTCCTGGGGCTGACGCTGGGCGCTGCAGCCCAGCCTGTCTGCAAGGAGAACACCTACCCCAGGGGCAACAAGTGCTGTAAGGAGTGTGACCCAGGTGAGTGGCCTGCCTGCAGAGGAGGGCAGGGGCGCCGGCAGGACACCCGCAGGGGACATGGGGACATGGGCACTGGGGACAGGGACACGCAGCAAGTGGGGCTAGGGTGCGGGTATCACGGGACAAGTGGACTTGGGACAGGGTGGGTGATGCTCCAGGGCAGTGGGGACCTAGCAGCAGGCCTGGGACAGGGCCAGGTTTGGCAAAGCCCCGACGCCCCCGCAGGTTTCCAGATGGTGAGCCGCTGCACCGACAGCCGCGACTCGGTGTGCCTCCCGTGCCAGCCGGGCTTCTACAACGAGGCCGTGAACTACGACACCTGCAAGCCCTGCACTCAGTGCAACCAGCGTGAGGCCCAGCCCCCACCGCCTGCCCCCCTGCCCCGCTCACTTCACAGGGGCCTCTGGGGCCCCCACAGCCGCAGGACCAACCCCAAACCACAGCGTGGCTCGCTCTGCCCGGGGGTCCCCAGCAGCACCTCCCTCCTCCCAGGGATCTGAGACCACGTGGACTCGGGGTGTGGCGCATGTCAGCCACGTGGCCTCTCGGGCCACGGAGGGTCCTGCGGGCTGGAGGGAGGGCAGGAAGGGAGGCCAGACTGCCACAGGGCCTTGCCTGGACCACGTGGCCAGGAGGGATGTAGCCTGGAGGGGCTACCAGGTGTCCAGGGGGCCGCTGGCCAGGGGGAGGAGGCTTCGGGCCCTCAGCCTGGGCCTGCAGCCCACCAGCCACATCCCGCAGGAAGTGGGAGCGAAATCAGGCGGATATGCACAGCCACCAATGACACCGTCTGCAGCTGCCGGCCCGGCACCCAGCCCCGTGGTGGCTTCAAGCGAGGAGTTGGTGAGCCCGGGGCCAGGGTCTGTCCACGTCCCCCATGTCACATGCTGTCACCTCCTCCCCAGCACTCCTCTCCCAGGCGGGGCCCAGTGCCCCTCTCCCAACAGGTCACGCAGGGGCTGGGGGCTTTGGGTCCAGCCAGCGGGTGGAGTATGGGAGGAGCTTCCCGAGGCCGAGGGGCGGCACAGGGCCTGGCCTTGCACGCAGTCCTCACTGCAGACTGTGCTGTCCTTGTTGCAGACTGTGCCCCGTGCCCACCAGGACACTTCTCCCCTGGTGACAACGAGGCCTGCAAACCCTGGACCAAGTGAGTGTCCCCGGACGCTGGGCGGCTCAGGGGGCCTGGCCGCCTGGGAACCGGGAGCCAGGTCCAGAAGCAGGAAGCTGCTGGCTTGGGGAGCTCCTGGCCCTGTCCCCCACAATGGCCCATCCCCCTGCTCAGCCCTGGCTCAGCCTCGGCCCACTGGCCTTCCCACTGGGCTGCAGTGGGGAGCTGAGCCACCCGGCCCCGGCCCTGGCCCTGGCCTCGGCCCCTGGAGTGTGAGAGGCCTCTCCGCAGCCACAGCTGGGAGGTTGTCCTTTAGGGCTTCATGGTGGGGCAGGGGTTTGTGGTGAGGGCCGGGAGGAGCCTTTGGGGAGCAGAGTGAGGGGACATGGGGGTGATCTGTAGCCCCGGAGACCCTGCAGGTGGGGCCGCGCTTCCTGGGGGTGGCTGGGCCCTGGCTCCCTCTTTGACCTGCCCCCCTCCGCTCTGTGGGGTCTGATGCTGCCAGAGGTCACTCAGGGTGGACCCCACGGGTCCCTGACAACACTCCTCCCCCTCAGCTGCACCTTGGAGGGAAAACACGCCCTGCGGGCCGGCAGCAACAGCTCTGATGCCGTCTGTGAGGGCAGGGCGCCCCCAGCCGCCCTCCCTGAGAAGACCCCAGGTCCCCCAGCCCAGCTCCCCACCACGCAGCCCCCCACCGCCTGGGCCAGGCCCTCACAGGGGCCTGCTATGCCCCCTGCAGAGCCCCCCAGGGGTAAGGGTGCCTGGCCTCCCCCAGCAGGGCCCCCAATCCAAAGCAGAGTGGGCGTGGGGAGGCTGGGATTGGGGAGCCGGCCCTCACCCCACAGGGCCTCCTCTGGTGGACCCCACTCAGCTGTACTCTCACCGAAGGCCCTGAACTGGCTGCCGTCCTGGGCCTGGGGCTAGGCCTGGGCCTGCTGGCCCCGGTGGCCGCCGCGCTGGTCCTGCTGCAGCACTACAGGGCCTGGAGGCCGCCCGCCCAGCACACCAAACTCCCCGGTGAGTGCCGCCACTGCCTAGCCGGACCGCCCACCCAGAGCCCCGGCCCCGGCCTGCCTCCACCTCTGCTCTTCCCCCCAGGAGGGAACAGCTGCCGGACCCCCGTCCAAGAGGAGCACTCGGACGCCCACTCTGCCCTGGCCAAGCTCTGAGCAGCCTGCACCGGGGTGGCAGCCGGCACCCAGTCACCCCTTCAGCCTGTCAGCTCCTCGCCCTGCCACCCTCCTTGGCTTGTTGCTCTGTCGCCCCGTCTCCCTGGCACCCTGTCCCCTGCCCTGCGCCGTTCTAGGCGTGCCTGGGCTCGCCCCCGGGCTTGGCTATGTATGCTGTGCATACTCCACCCAGGGTGGCCCCTAATAAACAACGTCGACCGACGCGGTCTTGGTTTGGGCTCCTGTGGGCACGTGCATGGGGGCCGGGGTGCTGGGGCTTGGCCCTACCCGGGCCGGGGCGTCTGAGGCCAGCGTGTATGGCAGGGGCTCCGGTGGAGCGCTCAGGCCTTGGGGTGCTGTCCTCCCTCTTCTCTGGGCAGGAACAGCTGTAGGAGACGTGGAGCCGAAGCAAAGGTCCAGGGCCATCGGACGACGAGGCCCCACAACAAGGCCTGTGGCCCGGTGCTGGGGTCGGGCTGGGGTCCTGGGCTTGGTGCTAGTGGAGCAGGGGGGACACCAAGGCCCAGGTTTCAAAGGAGCATCGAGGACATCCCCACCGCCCCTGCGGGAGGACCTGGTGTTGCTTGCCCCTTCTCCCAGCCCCTCAAACCCTGTGCCTGTCGGCCATGAGTATGTGGTGACCCGGACCCCCACCCATTCCCCCTGGTCTGTGGTGCCACTTGATGCCCTCTGGGTGCCGAGGGCCGAGCACTCCTGAGGGTGGCACACTCCCAAGCCCTGCAGGTAGGGTGCTGAGCGCCACTCTGGGAAACTGGAGGTACCTGGCGGGATGTGAGCAGAGGGCCTTAAAGTGGACACTCAAACGTCCACTGGCAACCGGGTGGACGGAGAAATCCCGGCATGTTCAGACGGCCCCTGGCCAGCACTCAGGGACAGCCCTCCTCTGTGTGTGGTGTGGACGGGCCCCCCATAGTGTTTCGGGAAGAGACCAGCTGCACCCACCCGTGACAACAGCCAGCCTCAGCATCCCTGCCAGCGTGCATCCGCCTCGACTAAACCAAACCAAGGGCAGAAAGGGCACAGGAAGCTGGGATCCAGTGTGGAAACGCTGACAGGAAGCTGTGTGGGACCAGCCCACGTGAGCGAAACCACAAGCCACGGCAGGAGGGGCACGCCCTCAGGGCCTGCAGCACATTCAGGCGCTGCCGGGCGGGACTCGGTGAAACACCGCGCTCAGGAGCAGGGTGCACTCCGCAGAGGCCACGCTTGGAGGCCACACCCAGCCCGGCCTGCTCAGCCTCCTGCTCCCCATCCCTCCAGCCCCGCTGACCTGGGCTTCCTGCCTGCTGGCAGCTTTCTCTCTACAGTCGCCCCACAGGCCTCAACCTTCTCCCCTTAGACCTCTGAGCCCTGTGTCTGGACCCTTTGGCTGCAAAGGGAAGGAAGCCATCGGCCTCCATGAGCAGGCTCCCTCAGCCCCCACAGGGACGAACAGTGCTGTCACCCCTGATGTGGGGACAGGGGCCTCCAAATGGGGCCTGAGGAAGGGTCTGGACCTTGGGGCTTGGAAGGTTGGGGGTCGTGGGGAAGGGCTTCCTCCCCACACCTGCCCCAGTCTGGGGCACTGTGTCCACCGTAGGACAGATGCCTGGATGGAGGGTGGCCACCTTCTCGTCGCTTCTGCACTGCCCCTTGTCCGTGCCTGGCTCTGCTGACACCTCCCAGACTTTCTCCTGCCCAGGCCCTGCCTGAGCCCCAGCCTGGGTGTCCAGCTGCATCCTGCCCCCCCAGCCTCAGGGCCCAGGGGTGCCCACCCGGTGTGTCCCCACCCAGCTCCCCCGTGTGGACAACTCTCTGTCTCTCTGCACCCCCGGCCCTCCGGTTAAGGCCCGACTCTGCCGTGGGTCCCTCGTGGCATGGGTTGCTTCTGAAAGCCAAAATAAACGAGGCAGATTTGCAGCTGCTGGAAAATAAAGACAAGCAGAGAGTCAACTCGGTCCCATTGCCCTTCGCGGAAGCCACACTTGCTTGAGGGGCCACCCCGTGGCGGGGACAGGAAGGCAGGCGTGGGCACCGGTGCTTTCTGACTTTGCTCTGCCTTCCAACGGCTTTGCGTGCTGCTCTCTGAGCACACAGCCGGGCCGCTTCATGTCTGCGGAGCTGCTGGTGAGGGGGCCACCCACCCCCCCGGCCATCTTGCCCATCGCAGAAGGTTCCAGCCGTCCTGCTTCCAGAAGGACCAAATGACAAGCATCACTGTAGGGACGTAGCGTGTTTTCTGGGTGCTTACCGGAACTGAGGGTCGCATGCTAGCACAGACCTGGCCTCTCCTGCCTATTAAATAAGCAGTGCCCCGATTCTCCACTCAGAGCACCTTTACCTGCCGTCAGGTAGGGCCACATGGCCCCCCTTTCTGCCCCCGCTCTCAGACCCACTTCCCCACTAGGAGCTGAACACAGATCTCGGGACTCCCTGGCCCCACTGGCCCCACCTTACCTTACCTCATGGTCTCAGGCAGCTGGGAGCCACAGCCACCCTGGAGACCTGTCTCTGAGGACCTGAGAACAAGGGTTGAGTCACAACCCCCTCACTCCTATCATCTCTCTCAGAAAACAGACAGCTGCCCCCATGCAGGTCTTCTGGGTCTGCCGCCACCACAGCTGGCACCCCTCCAGCTGTGCGCGACCCCCTAGGCTGCATTCCAGAGACCCCAGTGCCCAGCCCCCACACCTCCAGTAGTCTTCACCAGCTCCCCTGTGGTGAGCCTCAGCAGGGCAGGGAAACAAAGCCAAACAATCCAGGTGGACTTCCTGGAGGAGGCAGGCCCCAGAGCCCTTCAGTGCCACATGGGGAAACTGAGGCTCAGAGAGACAAGGAACCATGTCAAGGTGAGCTGGAGGCTGTTCTCTGTGGCTCAAGAGCTCTGGCAGGGGCTGGCGCTTCACACCCTCCAGGACGACCAGGTTTGTCTAGGGAGATCCGGGTTAGGGTTAGGGTTAGAGTTAGGGTTAGGGTTAGGGCCTTACCTCTCCGCAGTCAGAGCTGCGACTGCGCAGGTTTCAGGGGCCTCGGGCTTCCGCCAGTGCCCTGGCCTCTCCTCGCCCACCCTTCCACATCCTCCCACGTGCCGAAGAGCCCCCTGGGTTGGGAGTGGGAGAGGCTCCCCTGGGGCTCAAAGGCATGGGCAGGGTGGCTGCACCCATGGGGGTATGGGGGTCATCCCAAGCTGCTGGAGCCAGGCTGGGTTGGCCCAGTCAGAGAGAAGGTTCATCGTAACCCTTGCAAAGTGGAGGGGTGCTCATCCTAATTCCCAGAAAGTGGGTGGGGGGCTCTTCCTGACCCCTGGATGGGCTCCCAGGCTGCTGGGTGCTGAGCTCAAAGTGGAGGCCTGGTGGGTGTGGCCATACCCGGGTCTGGAGGCTTGAGGGAGGATGAGGGACTGCATCCCGCTCCCCCTGAGAGTACAGGGAGGCTGGAGGTGAAAGGGGGCTCAGCCAGGAGCCAAGGGGCCCAGAGAGGGAACAGCTCGGGCTCAGTTCCACCCGCACCGGGGGTTCCCTCTCGAGAACCCACCTGTGGGCACTGCCCACCCAGGATGACTCAGGGCCTGACTGACCACCCACATCCAGAGCCCACCCCTGCTGCCTCCTGCCCACACCCCCGTCTCTCCAGACCAGGTGGTCACAGGTTTTGCATACAGAGCTTTTCAGACCTCCCCACCCCCACCCTGCCCACCACTGGGCTGGGGTGTGTGTGGATAGGAGCTCCTGGGCAAAGGGCAGGCAGGAGTATTTGGGAACCCCCCCAGGTCACCCCAACATGTGTCTGGAGCATCAGTCAGTGGACTCCGGCCTCAGCAGCTGGGACCCACTAGATTTTGAAGAAATAGGCTTTATTTTTCAAAGTACTTTTAGGCTCACAGTGAAATTGAGGCGCAGGTACAGAGACTTCCCATTGGCCCCCACCCACGCACGGCGATCGCCATTACCAGCGTCCCCACAGAGGGTGCGTGTGTCACAACGGACACGCCACCATCACCCAGGGGCTCCCCTTGCATTAGGGTCCCTCCGTGCTGTGCATTCGGCGGTTTGCGCAGTGGTGCCGCGACCTGTGTTCCCCGGGATGATCACGGAGTCTCACTGCCCCCAAATCCCCTGTGCTCCGCCTGCCCCTTGAGCCCCGAGTCGCTGCCTGCCGGGGGGTCCAGGTGGTAGCAATTTCTCTCGCCCCCTGGGGCGTGGTAGAGGCGGGGCTACGTGCGGGCCTCTGGGGCGGGGTCTGGGCGTGCCCGGTGGGGCGTGATGGCGTCTCAAAGTTGGGGAGCTCGCTTGGGTGACGGTGCCATGGGCGCAAGGGGCGCGCGGGCCGCCCTGTGGGGCGTCGCACTGCTCTGCGCGCTTGGCCTGGGCCAGCGCCCCCCCGGGGACCCGACATGCGGCCCCGGGCGCCTTATGAGCGGGACCGGGACCAACGCGCGCTGCTGCGGCCCGTGCGCCTCGGGTAAGGCGCGCAGGGGGCGGGCGGGCATGGGTCCCGGCTCCGAGCGCAGAGGTGCTGCGCCCCCTCCGCTTCTGCAGACCCGGCCGAGGCGAGGCAGTGGGCAAGCTTTCCAGGTCCAGAACCCCGGGCTTCACCGCAAGCCCGGGGAGTGGAAGCGCTCCCAGCTCCTACCGGTGTCCTGAGGCGCGGACCCGGGGGGAGGGGGCGGAAGCCGTTTCCAAGACGGGCCTAGGGTCCTGGTTGTTACTGATGTGGTAATGAGTCCTTGGTCATCACCCAGGCCACTTCCTGCCCCCCACCCCTACTCCCGTCTCTGACCTGCGGCTGTGGGTGAGGGGCAGGTGGAATGCTCCTGTCTGGAGGCACATATCAAAGGAAAGACACTCCAGAGTGTCACCCTGAGGGGTCCTGGGGGTGGGGTCGGGAGGAGGACAGGCAGACTGCCTCAAGGCGCATGGCGGCTGGCCGCAGTGCGGGGTAGGGCGGCCCCCAGGCCACTTCCCTGTCTGTCAGGGACAGCTGCTGGTCCCAAGCAGAGCCACAGCCACCCTGGGTGAGCCCAGCTTCAGGCAGAGCAGTGGGGGGAACAGCCAGGCCATGTCGACGGATGAGGTGGGGACACAGCTGGACCAAGTAAGGGTTCTGGCTCCCAGACAGGCACCCTCTGCCCCCTGGTGGTGTCTGAGAGTGGGGGCTGTGGCTGCCTGCCCTGACGCCCCTCCAACCTGGAGGGCTGAAGAGGGGGCAGCCCTGGGGAGGACTCCGCCCAGCTGCTGAGGGGCCCGCTTGTCCCCACCCAGCCCAGGCCTGTCCAGAGGGGACCTGCATGTGTCTGCAGCCCGAGTTCCACTGCGGAGACCCACAGTGCGAGACCTGCAAACACCACCCCTGCCCGCCCGGCCAGGAGGTGGAGGCCCACGGTGAGTCCCTCTGGGCAGCGGCTGTGCTTGAGTGGCGTGTGGGCGTGGAAGGAAGCTCACTGGTGTGGGGGACACAGACGTGGCCTCCGGGCAGGGGCACCTGTGTCGCTCAGCACTGCGGCCACTTGGGCCAGCCCTTCCCTCAACCAGCCTGGCCCCTCCCTCCGAGAGGGCACTGACGTCCCCGGGCCAGCTGTGAGGGGCAGCAGGGTGCGCAGGGGCTGTCTGTCCTCAGGCCCCGGCTCTGGCCGCACGCAGGTCCTGCGCCCACCCTGTCCGCCTGTGTGGGGACAGGCGCCCCCCATTCCTGGAAGGAGCAGCTCGAGTCCTCTGGGGCCTGATGGCCGAGTGGGAGGCCAGAGGGCGGCAGGTCTAGGGCCAGCGGGGATGCCAGCCGCAGCCCTTCTCTCTGGGACCCTCGCTGACCTCCTGCCCTCCAGCCCTCTCGGGACCAGCACAGGCCTGGCCGGCCTGGCTCTGGCCTGGCTTTTGCTGCCACTCTGCCCCCACCCTGGCCCCATCACTGCTGTCCTCCCATGTGCCCCCAGGGGAGCCTCCACTCAGCCCAGGGTCACAGCCTCCGGGTCCCCGCAAGGCTGCCTCCCCCACAGATGCCTGCCCTGGACGGGGCACAGGAGGACGCTGGCTTCTCTGGGGCCCGGTCCTGTGGGCGTTGTTGAGACCTCTGTGGAGGGGACGTGTGTGTGGGGCCACACCCACCGGTGGCCCTGCAGCCTGTCCATCTGTCTTTCTGTGCCTCTGTCTGCAGGGGAGTACAATTTTGGCTTCAAATGTGTCGACTGTGCCGAGGGGACCTTCTCTGGGGGCAGTGAGGGCCGCTGTAGCCCTTGGGCAGAGTGAGTCCTGGTGGGGCCTCCGGGTGGCTCCAGGGAGGAGGGGGCTCTCCTTTCCCTCCTGGTGCGGTGACCCCCAGCAGATCGGGCAGCAGCTGTAGGAGGGGCTGCCAGTGGCTGAGGGCTGACGAAGGGCCCCGTGTCCCTGTGTCCCAGCTGCTCCCAGTCTGGCCTCCGCACCGTGTTCCCCGGGAACAAGACGCACAACGCCGTGTGTGGACTGTTGCTGCCGCCCGCTGAGCGGCACTGCCCGCTCACCGCCCTGCTCGCCCTGGGCACCTGCATCCTGGCCCTGACTGCAGCGCAGCTCAGCCTGCACCTCTGGCAGCTGAGGAGGCAGCGTGTGCGGCCCCCAGGTCAGTTGTGCCCGAGGTGGGGGAGGTGGGCCCCTTGCTGACCTGCCCGCTGACCGCGGCCCCTCTGCAGAGACCCAGCCGCTCCTGGAGGCGCCCCCCGTGGTCGACGACACCAGCAGCTGCCAGTTTCCAGAGGAGGAGCGCGGGACGCAGCTCTCGGAGGACACGGGGGAGGACAAGCGGGAGGACAAGGGCCCGCTGGGGAACCTGTGGGTGTGAGGCCTGGCCGCCTTCCAGCACAGTGGACCTTGACCCAGACCTCCCTGGAACTGGCCTGTGGCTGGCCCTTGGGTGCATGGGCTCTGGGCCCTGTGAGGGGCCTGGATCTGGCCTGGCCCTGCTCCCCTCGGCGGTGGAAGCGGGTGGGGACAGTGGCAGTGATGACTCCCCAGACCATGTAGAAGAGGCCGCAGCTGTCTCTGGACGGTGGGAGATGCCATTGGCAGGGCTGCCGCCCTCCCTTGCTGGCCCTGATGGGGTGGGGTCTGTGGGCCCTTGGTTCCCTGGACAGGAGGCCACACAGCCCAGGACAGGCTGCAGGCGGAGCTCAATAAACACTTGTCCAGCCACCTGAGTGGACATGTGCTGGGCAGAGGCAGGGAAACGAGGCATGGGCCCTAGGGCTACCCCTACCCGTGGCCACCACCCCTCCTGGGCTAGGTGGGGTGGGGGTTCGGGTTAGGGAGCAGAAGTTGGGCCATTCCAGAGCAGGAACCGCAAGGCTCGGTCGGCGTCCTGGGGGAGGGGCTGTGCTGGGCAGCTTCCCTCTGAGCATCTTCACCACTCCATCCACTGCCCCCCGCTGCTCGCCTGCTTGGCACACGCTAGGGTAGCTGGGTCCTGGGCCTGTGTCCGATCTCAGGGCCACCACTGCTCTGGACTCTGGGCCCAGCCTGGCCCCTGGGGGGGCACCTGCCATGCGTCATTTGGGCACAAAGTCTGGGGCCAGATCAGGTTCTGCCCTTAGTGTCTCCAGGTGGGTGGGTGGTGGCCATCTCAGCCTGTCTCCCCACCCTGCCGCTGGCCTCTCTCATTTCACAGGACCTAACTCCCTGGAAGTATGGTTCTGGGGTTCCTCCCAGCCTCCCGGCAGGGCTGGCACCTGGGGAGGTCTGATAAGGACTCACTGGCACAGGTGTCGGGGGTGTGGAAGGCGGGCCAGTGGGGACCCGTCTCAGCAGCAGCGCCCTCCAGGTACCAGCATACCTGGATGCCTGCTGGCAGCCCAAGTGCTCCAGTACCCCCACCCTCCTGCCTGCAAGCTGCCCAGCAGAGCCCTCCTGACTCACTCACTGGTCCTCACCCCACCAGTCCCAGCGGGCAGGGGGCCGGGTGGGCACTGTGCACAGCAGGGAAGGGGAGGACAGAGGGGCTCAGGTGTGTCCCACCCAGGGGCATTGCCCCACCCTGGCACAGCACAGCCCATTTTTACCCCTGGAAGGAGGGTGGGGACACCTTCGTGACTTTGGTCCCTGGGGAAAGGCTTATCCTTGGGCACTTCCTGCATGCCCTCTGGGCTCTGGGTACGTCCACGGGGCCCAAGTCCCTGGTGAGTCCCAGTTGAACTAGCTAATAAATAAGAACAGGAGGGTGGGCCGGCTGGACATTGGGAAGACAGCGATGGACACCTTCTGGGCTGTCCTCAGAGAAGACAGCCTCTCTGGGAGCTGCCTGCCACACTGTCTGCTGTGTCCCCAGGCCAGGTCTCTTGTCCTACCAACCCCTCGCCCACTCTTGGGAAGCCAGCTCTCCTGGGGCTTGCTCTTGTGACCTGGGCCCCTCGACTGTCCCACCCCTATGGACAGGCTCCCAGGTGGGCGCTCCCAGCTGCCCCGTACCCTCCTCAGGTGCCTGCTCAGGCTGTCCCTGCTCAGGGGGTGCAGGGAAGGGGTTCCCCACCTGGCTCAGCCGCCCTGGGAGGGGCCAGGAGGAAGGTCATAGGAAGACCTTCCCCAGAAACCACCGGTGGCCTGTGGCCCGCCCATGCCAAGTCCCAAGGGGCCTAGCAGGTGGGTGAGGCGGGGCTGACTCAGCGTGGAAACTCCTCGGGGACAACTCCGCGCCGTCAGCTCGAGGGTGGGGGCGGCGGGGATGATGCAGAGCAGTGGGGGATTCCAGCAGCCGAGGGCAGTGGGGGTGAAGGGGGTCTGGGTGTACAGCCTCTGGCCCCAGGAAGCTCTGGGCCTTGGGAGGGCTTGGGGGTGATCCCCTCCTCGCAACCCATGCGCAGCAGAAGTGCCCCCTACTCCTCAGTCACCTCATCTCCATCTGCCCCCTCCTGCTCTCACTCCCCACCTCCGGGCTCATGTGCCTGCTCAGGCACCCTCCTCAGAGCCCCCAGGACCCCAGGGTCTGCAGGGCTGGCCTGGCTCTGCCCTGCAAAGGGCCTGTGCTCAGCATCAGGCTGAGGGGTGGGGGTTTAGGGTTAGGAGGTGGTGGAGAGTTTAGGTAGGCAGGCCCCAGCAATAGCAACTCCAGATTCAGAGGCAGGACACGTGGGCAGGCAATGGGGGGCAGTGCCCAGGGCAGGGGGCCTGAGGAGACTGCCGGCTGTGGGGAGAGGGGGGTGGGGAGGTGGTGCAGAGTTAAGGGGCTGTGGGAGGCTCCCTCCTCCTCCCCTTTCCCCTCCCCCTCCGCCAGCTTCCTAGCATGGGGCAGGTGTGTGCCCCCCTACAGAGGCTGGTAGCCTGGCCTGGAGAGACCCCAAGGTGAATCTCTGCCCACCCAGAACCACCACCCCAGGAGCGGGTCTCCAGCTGCTCCGGAAAACCACAGCCCCGCCCCCCAGGGTTGGAGTTCAGTCTCAGATAAGGATCCAGAGGCCGCCCTGTGTTCCCAGAAGCTCTTCCGGCCTTAGCGGTCCCCACCCGACACCTGCCCTTCCCGTTACTGAGGTTGGAGCCCCAGCTGGACAGAGACCCTTGGTGGGGGCAGGGAGGAGGGCCACCCCAGACAGAGCTTGTCCTAGGGCGCTGCTGGGGCTGGCTGCCAGGGCAGGGGGGGCACTGGCTGTCCCAGTGCTGCATGTGTGCCCAGTGGTCAGATGGGCCTACCATGCCAGGCCCGGCCACTCAGAGTCCTTGACCAGAATCTGAGGCCATCACTCCCGTCCCCCCGACCCCCAGGTTATCCTGAACATTCAGGAGCACATCCCCTGTACCTCCGCCCCAGAGCTGGGCTGAGCTCTGAGGTGGGGAGAGGGCGTGATCCTGGAGGGGCTGCTGGTCCTGTGCCAACTTCTGGCCCCCCTCCAAAGTGGCTGTGCCCGGGGGGGTGGGGAGACAGACACCTCCACCTCCACAGGTCTCATCCTCCCAGGTGGCTTCGGGAGCTGTGACCTGGGCCAAGCAGCTGCAGACCTGTGTCTCAGGGACGTGCTGCAGGGCTCAGGGCTGGGGTGTCCACTGAGTCCTCGGGTCCCCTGGCTCTGTCTGGCTGGAGCAGACCCGTGACTTCCAGAAGACGCTCAGCAGACCCGGGCACTGTCTGCCCGGGGCTGAGGGAGGCCCCACTGGCCTGAGGGTTCCAGGAGAAGGCTCTAGGGTTGGTGGGGTTCCTGGGTGCTGCCTGGGTCAGAGCCAAGGGCAGCCAGACCCCCCAAATGTCCTATAGATGGAAGGCACTGCTGGAGTTCCCCACCTGCCAGCAGGACCCCTGGAGGGGAGAGGGAGGAGGAGTAGGGAGTGTGTGGGGGTCCAGATGTGAGGGGTGAAAGGAAGGAGGGGGTAGCTCTCCCCTTGGAGCCCATGCCTGGCTGGGCGCAGGGCCAGGCAGCCCTGTTCTGGGCACCCAGCGCCGCTGCTCCCCCACTCAGGGGTCCTGGCTGCCTCTGCTGTGACTGCCGCCCCCTTATCTTTGAATATGGGGGGGCACCTGCTACCCAAAGGTGCCTGCCGGGTGTTGCGTTGTAACGGCGGAACATTGTAACATTGCGGGGAACAGACATTGTCTCTGTAAGTGCTGGCTCTCGTGTGGCTTGTAGATAAACAGCTGCTTGTATAAGAATTCTAGGAACTAACTTCAAAAGACACAGACTCCAGCCTTCAAGCTCCAGGGGAAGCGCTGACCTTCAACCGCGGAGCTTTGATGACGTAAAGCCAGGGTGACTAAATCAGCATGACGCACAGGACTGTCACCTGCCTTAGCGGAAAGGACCGTGCCGTCTGCACGCAGAGCACTTTGCAACCCCTCCCCTGATCTCTGTGTTCCGTTCCCTCCCCCTCCTTATGAACACCTCTGCCGGCACGGAGAGGGGCATTGGGCTTTGGGATTGAGCCCCCCATCTTTTCTGTACATCAGCACCTGCCCCTCGAGCACTGGCTTTCGCAGCGGCGGCCAGCGGGCCTATGTTCGGTTACACCGTGCGCCACAGCACCCCGGTTACCATCTCCTGCCTGCTTCCCCCGCCTCTTGGGTCCTTAAGGTCCTGTGTGGGGCCTGGGATGTGACCACCGCCTCTGGGGTGAACAGCAGGGGCTCTTGGGTTACCTCACTTGACATTTGGACCCTCAGGGGTCACCGGGAATGTAAGAGCAGCAGATGGCCCAGGCCTTTGTGGGAGCCCCGAGATGGGGGCTTGTCAGGATAGGGCAGGCTGCTCTGCCAACGTGCACTTCTTGTCATGTCACGGGTCCCTGTGCGTCATTGTAGCCACTCGGGGTCCAGGGATGACAGAGGCATTAAGGACAGTGTCTCCCTGAGACTCAGGCCACGCCCATGAGCCCCTTGGCCACAGGACTGCTCCACCTGGAGGAGCCAGAACCTCTGGGACGGTACTGACGTCGCTGTCGCCGTTACCGTTACCGTCGCCATCGCCGTGGGCCACATTGCAGGCCTGGAGACAGCTTGTGGGCCGAGGGCCCGCAGGCAGGGGCGCACAGTGAGGGCGGGAGGTCTGTGAGCTGGGACAGGGCACGCAGAGGCCCTGTGGGCACCCCGGGAGGGGCCCTGAAGCAGCATGGCTGTGGAGTGGCCTGGGTGCCCTCAGGAAACCCGGCCGCAACCCTGAAGGCCCAGGTGCGGGTTTCACAAAGACTTGCATGTGCTCAGTCCGCCCAGGAGGCTGCCGGTCCCTGACGGAGGCTGCCCTTTGCTCCACCCCAGACTTGGGCTCAGAGCTGGCCGGCTGGGCTGAAGAGCCAGCAGTAACTGAGCGTGGCCCCTCTCCCGGGCCCTGGCCACACAGTGACCTCTAGCTTGGGTACCCCACACTCCAAGCAGAGGCAGAAAGCAGGACGATGAGGTCTGCGGCTGGGGCCCTGCTCCCTGGCCCAGCCGTGGGCCCTCACTGGCTCTTTAACCGCAGGGGACTCACTTTACCTCTCTGAGCCCGCTCACCCCCACCCCTTCTCTCCCTGGATGCAGCCTCCAGTGGGCGGGCGGAGATGCAATAGTGCTCGCTCCCTCTGGCGCCCTCTGCTGCACCATCGGAATGCGGCAGCAGGGTGGCCTGCCTGGAGGGCTGGCTCCACGCCCCTCCTAGCCTAAGTGCCAACTCGAGAGCACCAAAGGGGCTGGCAGCCTGTCACAGCTGCGATGGAGGCCACGGGCGTTGGGCGTGGACTGGAGGCCAGAACCGGGGGTGGGTCAGGAGCTCGTGTGACTAGGCGAATGGCTTGGAGAGGTGAGCAGAGCAGGTGGGGGTGCCAGAGGAGCGCGTGCAAGCTGGGGCAGGCCCAGGGCGGCTGGACCTCAGGGTTTGGACCAGGGTGGGTGCAGCATGGCTTGGGGGGTGAGGGGCAGGGATGGAGACTGAGTGGTCAGGAGCTTGGACACAGCAGAGGCCCTGAATCACCCCGAACCATGGGGCTGGGCCCATGGGGAATGCGAGGCCACCCTTGCAGGGAATGGTAAGGGTGGGCCCCTGTTCCCTGCGCCTCTCTGCTGGGGCGCTCTCCTACCTTGCGTCCTGCTGGGAAGTCGGCCCCTGGGTGGGGGAGAACGAGGGCCCTGGGGTTTGGGGCCCAGGCAGGCACTGTGACTGGGGTGGAGTTGTGGGAGAGGGTGGGGCAGGAAGGCTGAGGGGGGCTCCCTGAGGAGCAGACCTGGGTTGAGGGAGCCCTCCCCTTTGGGAACTCAGGGGGATACCAGACCCCTTCACCAGGGATCACAGAGCTGAGCGGAAGGGGTCCTGTGGGTTCTGCAGCAGCAGCAGCAGGCTCCTATGGAGGGGGGCGCCTGGCGGCTTCCCCAAGCTGAGGCAGCCCCAGGACCAGCGCTGAGTAGGAGGCTGTGGGGGATCATCTCCCCTTTCTGCAGGGCCGACCACCTCCTCCCTCCACCCCTGTGTGCCTCCCAAGGACAGGTCCCAGCCCTCGGCCAGGGCGGGTGGGGCTGGGAAATCCCCAAGGGGGTGCCCCCCAGGGCCGTGCCAGACGCTTCGGAAGCCACGCTTGTAACAAAGTAGCCTTTATAGGTCCTGCGAGGGCGCGGGTGAGGGCCGCTAGGAGCCTCGGTGGTCCTCGCTCCTGCGCCCCTCGCGGTCCTCCTCGGCCGATCCTGGGGAGGGCTCCCGTGCCGGGTCCCTGTGTCCTGCTCTCGGCCTTTCGCTGCCCGGGGCGCCGTCGGGGCCGGGAGAGTGAGGCCGGGGGTGCCCCTGCGCGGAGCGGGGCGGCCTGAGCCTGCGTGCTCCCGGTTGGTCTGCCGCGTGGGTCTGGGGCGCGGCAGACGCGGCCTCGCAGGCCAGCCGGGGCGGTGGCCGGGGGACGTTGCGGGAGCTTCCCGGTCGCGGCCACACGTCGGTCTCGCCGTTGAGTAAGAGCACAAAGCGGCGCTGCGACAGCAGCGGCAACATCCTCTGGCCGCGCAAGCTCTTCTGGAAGGTCTCCAGTGCCAGGTCTGGGGGATGGGGGGAATGGGAGGGCGTGAGCCGGGCACATCACGACTGCGGGGCTGGGGTGCAGGTTCTGGGGGCAAAGGAGGAGGTGAAGCGTGGGACCCGGGTGGGGTGAGGAGTGGGGAGATAGGTCTGGGGGGTCTGAACTTGGGGGGAAGGTGGGGTGGTTCATGCGAGCCTGGGCAGGCAGTGGAGGGGGCGGTTGGAGGGTCCCAGGGGGGCTGTGCAGGGGCCTCACCCAGGGACTCCACGACCACACGGGGCACCACCTCCTTCAGGACTTCACAGTTGGTGTGTAGGGCGGGGTTGGAGTTCATCTCCAGCAGCCACACCTGGGCCCAACACCGGTCAGCACCCTTGCCCGCCAACCAGTCGGCCAGCAGAAGGCTGAGGCCCTGGCAGACGGGTGACCCTGGGCAGGTCGCTTCTATTCTAGGGCCTCACTCGCCATATTTGCCCAAGGGGCTGAGACTCTAAGGGTCTGAGGGTCTGGCCTCAGAGGCTGCCCCAGCTACAGGAGGAGTGAAGCCTTGTGAACACCCACAGGGCTGGGGGGCCTGTCTGGGTGGTCAGGCTGTGCACAGACACCCCGCCTCCTTCCACCTGCCCACCAGGCCCCCCCACCCCGGAACGCCTCAATGTCACCTTGAAGTTGTCGTCAATCAAAAAGTCACAGCCGATGAGGTCAAAGTAGCCCAGCTTGCACTCGAGCTTGGACTTGACGGCCAGGAAGCAGTGGGTCATGATCTGCTGCATCTGCTTCTGTGCTCAGGGAGAGAGTGGGTGGTGACTGGCTGTGCCTCCCAGGCCTGTACAGCCACAGCCTCGCCCCTCACCTGCAGCCTCTCCTGGGCCCTCACTGTACCACCAGCTGTGTCCTCACCTGCCACTCCTGCCCGCATTTTTGCACTTTTGGAGTGTGAGACAGGTTGATAGCCAGAGACTCAGTCACTCTCATTTTACTCATTCAGCACGCAGGTGGGGCTCTGGCTGCGTGGCAAGTGCTCCCGGGGAGCAACCAAGGACACGAGTAACGAGAACTCGGGAGGGTCTGCCCTTGGGAAGACCACTCGCAGCAGGAGACACAGACAACTGTGACCTGGATGGAGACCCTCACACACTTTGCGCAGCATCTTAGCAACAAATGCTGGTGGAGAAGATGAAGTGGGGTGTGGGGATGTGGGTTCTGGGATGATTTTCGTAATGGACAAAGGGGTCTGGTCTGCGTGGCCTCCTTGAGGAGCTAGTGAACAAGGACTGAAGAGAGGAAGGAGGTGCTGTGGGCTGGGGCACGGGGCATCTGAGCATGCCCGAGGGGCTGGGGGAGCAGCGTGAGGCTGCTGTGGCTGGGGGTGGGGGCGGGGGGAGCAGGCAACCAGGGTGGCGCCTGTCATACAGCTGGAGCAGGGAAGGACCCCGCCTCTCGGAGACCAGAGCTGTTGGAGGGTGGAGCCCGGGAGGGGCACAAGGGATCTGTTCCCTCAGAGGGCCTCCCCCTGCCCTGGCTGGTGTGGCTCAGTGGACTGAGTGCTGGCCTGTGAACTGAAAGATCACTGGTTCCATTCCTAGTCAGGGCACATGCCTGGGTTTCAGGCCAGGTCCCCAGTAAGGGGCGTGCGAGAGGCAACCACACATTGATGTGTTTCCCTCCCTCTCTTACTCCTTCCCCTCCCCTCTGTCTAAAAATAAGTAAATAAACTCTTAAAAAAAAATAACTGAGAAACAAAGCTACAAAACAGATAGAAAACAAATAGCAAAACAGCAGGTGTAAATCCCACCTTACCAGCAATTACGTTAAATGTAAGTCCAACGCTCCAAATAAAGGACAGAGACGGCGAAAAGCATAAACCCCCCTTGCAGTGCTACCTATGAAACTTCACGTTCAAAGACACAGAGACGTTGGAAGTAAGAAGGTGGGAAAGGCTGTCTTGTGCAAACAGCAGCCGAAAGAGAGCTGGGATGGCTATACTAATATCAGAGAAAATCGATTTTAAGACAAAAATTGAGGGTATTAAGACAAAAGTACATTTTATAATGAGAAGTCAGGCTGTAGTAATTATAGACATAGATGCACCTAAGAGAAGAACCTGGAAATACGTAACGTGAAAACCGAGAGAACTGCAGGGGAACAGAGACGATTCGTCGACAGTGGATGGAGACCTCAACACCCCACTTTCCACGGTGGGGAGACATGCTCACAGAATGACAACAGGTACCAACGGAAGACATGAGCCGCACCGTCGGTCAACGGGGCCTCACAGTCGTCTGCAGGGCACCCCCCCCAAGAGCAGAGCGCATGTTCTTCCCCAGTGCACATGGACCCTGCTCCAGGACGGCCGTTTGTCAGGACGCAAAACAAGTTTCAGTAACTTTTTAAAGGGTTGGGATCATACAAGCGTGTCCTTGGACCACAGTGGCATGAAATTAAACATTAATAAGAGAAGGAGCAAAATCCACAAATATTTTAGTGTGTATCATTAAAGCCTACAAACTCCTTTATTAAGATAACCAATATCTCTCTCCTTGTCACACATAAAAATAATTATTATTTAATATCAAATATAGAGTCAGTGATCAAATGTTTCCAGGAAAAAAAAAGAGAAGGAAAATTGGAAAACCCACAGATACGTGGGGATTGACACACTCTGAAGCAACAAACAGAAACAACAGAAGCACATGAGATCTCACGGCCTGGATAACTTCTCACAAATAAAGGTTGAATTAGTAGTAGTAGTAGTAGTAGTAGTAGTAGTAGTAGTAATAATAATAAACAAACCTTCCCAATAGAAAAGCCCCAGAACAGGTAGCCTCACTGGGGAATTCTTCCAAAAATTTAAATAATTAACATGAAATTTTCACACGCTCTTCACAAGTGAAAGAGAAGACACACCCAAACCACAGGCACGCACAGAAGAACGCTCCTCACCGACGCCGCTCATGAGTGGAGACCCGGGCGGCACCGTGAAGAAGCAGACCAGACCCAGGAGCACGTTCAAAGGACACTGCACACTGCGCCCGATGGGATGCGTCTGCGACGTGCCGGAGTGGTTTGTCCCGTGACCGTCGAGCACTGTGACTTGACACGCAAGGAGAAGGACGCTACGGCCTCAAATGTGAGGTGCTAGCTCAGGGACAGACCCCCTTTCCCCCCGCCATGGGAATAGAACTGAGAGCAGAGAGAAGCCCCTGTGTCCAGAAGCAATGTGTCCAGAACAGTCTCTTTGACAAATGGTGCTGGGGCACGGGGCGTCCACGTGCGGAAGAACGAACTTGGACCCCTACCTCATACCCTACACAGCAAATAACCCGAAGTGGCCAACCACTTAAATAAGTGTAAGAGCTGAACTAAAAAAAACTTTTGGAAGAAAACATATGTATAAATATTTCCAACGCAGGGTTTGGCAGTGGATTCTTAGATGTGACATCAAAAAAAAAAAACAAAAAACAAAGAAGAGATGGATAAAATTTGCACTTCATCTAACTCCAAAACTGTTGTGCAAAAAAACACACTATCGGAAGGATGTCATCAAGAAAGGGGGAAAGGACGCGTGGAACAGGAGGAAGTGTTTGCAGATCGCACATCTGATGGGGGTTGGGGCCCAGAACCCACAGAGCACTGTGGCAGGGAGTAGGTCGCAGATCCGACAGAAAACTTCCTCAAGCGGCTGCACAGAGGGCTGGTCAGCACAGGACAGGACACGCAGCAGCAGCAGCAGCAGAATGCGAGTCAAACCCACAAGGACGGGCCACTTCACACCTACTACTGACCATTAAAAACAGGGAAAGTGTTGCAGGGATGTGGAGAAAGGGCGCAGCTGGAGGGAACGTGAACTGTCCTGAGGGGCACAGAGGTGCCTCGGCGAGGCCAGCTGCCACCACCCAGGCACACACGGGGGACACACTCTTTAGCACAGGTGCGCCCCTGCCCCCAGGTGGCCCTGTACCTCAGGCCCAGCCCTGTCCCGAGGGAACACTGCCCCTGCCTCTGCAACCCCTAAGGGGTCTCGACCCCCAGCACCCCCGCCAGGCAAGAGGTGGGTGAGGGCACACTGACCGTGAAGGCGGTGAAGACCCAGTCGCTGGGGAGGCCCCTGGGCCCCTTGAACTTGTTGTTGATGTAGCGGTTGAGCTGCTCCATGCTCCACACCGTGTCCTCCTTCAGAAGCATGTACAGGGGGCTCTTCTTCTGCATGAACTGTGGGAAGGTGGGGTGGCACCTGGAGACAGTGCCCCAGAGCTCCCAGAGCCCCGCCCCTAGGACATCCCGCAGTAAGCCTGCTGCCGAGACCCTCCCACGGAGACCTCCTCAGCCTCCGAGCCCCTCACTGACCCTCACGAGGCCCCACCCAGCCTCTTCCCATGACGACCTTCCACGGAGACCTGCACAGAGGTCCTCACAGAGACCCTCCCCATGCCTCACCCACACCCGGAGGGAACCAAGCTGCAGGGCTCCAGGTCACGTCACCAGCACACCCTGCAGGCGAGCAGTGAGGCTGACTGCAGTCAGGGGACGGCCCCGGCCACCTCAGGGGCTGGACCACCTATGGGTCTGTGCTCCTGGGCAGCGATCTTGTCCCAAGGCTGCAGGGAGGGCCCTCACCTGGTTGGTCAAGTGGCCACTCAGGTCTTGGGAACGGGGATCATAAAGGCTGAGGGTGAGGCGCACGTAGCCATGGCCAAAGAAGACCATGTACGGCACGGCACAGGCGACGAGCAGGTAGGCACGCACGTCGAACTTCTTCCCATCCAGCAGCAGTGGGTTCTGGATGTACCTGGGGGCCACCCGAGGGCTGAGCACACGGCCCCAACCCAGGCCAGTTCCTCAGTGCCCCCACCACTGGTCCCAGGTGCAACCTGCGTGCTCCCTCCCTGGCTGTGTGCGGGTCCGTCGGTGGGGGGCATTTCTGAGCCTCAACAGTTCAGAGCAGGGGTGTCACACTCATTGTCACCAGGGGCCTCGCAGTTGCCTTCAAAGGGCCGAATTTAATTTTAGGCCTGTGTAAATGTAACTACTCCCTAACAGTTAAACGAGAGCTCGGCACTGCTGCCAGGTAGAAACAAGGTGCCCGGCCAGATAAAACAGGACGGAGGGCTAGATTCAGCCTGCGGGCCTTGTGTTTGCCACCTGTGGTTCAGAGAATCCCTGGATCTCAGCCCCCTTGGGGTCTCCAGGCTGCAGCTCTTGCTGGGAGAGTAGGCCCCTCTGGGCAGGGAGGACTGCCTGGAGGAGGAGGCAGGGCGGACATTGTGCCTTAAAGGTTGGGTGGCACTGGAGAGGCAGGGAGGGGAGATCCCAGGTGGAGGGAGCCATAGGACTCAAGACACAGGGTTTGGGAGCAGGAGCATGGGACGGCCGTGGGGAGAGGAGGGTGGCAGACAGCAGCTGAGACAGGGCTGTGGTCGCATTGGTAGAGGGGAAGCTCCAGAGAGACCTTTCTGGGGCGAGACTAGGGTCTGGACCCTGCCCAGAGGCAGAGGGCTGGAAGGAGGGACCAGCTCTGGCTGCAGGCTTGAAGGCATTGGCTGCCTGGGTGGGCTTCCTACAGGACAGAGGAGTAGTGCCCAGGCAGGGGACAAACCGGCCGGTGCCTCCCCGCCCTATTGACATCCCCCCACACCCACTGACGACCCTCGTGGTGTACAGCCCAACACCTCTGCACAACCCGAGCCTGAGGTGCCCGCAATGGCATCTTGCGGTGGATGGGGTCTTCCTCGATGCTCTGGGTCTTGGCCTGGAGAGCGGCCACTTCCTCCTGGTTCCTGAGCAGAAAGATGCCTTTGCCCTGGTTGGAGGCGGTGGGCTTGCAGATCCACATCTGGGTCTCTGTGGAGAGAGCCACGGGAGTCCGGGACCGCCCAAGGCTCTGACCCTGCCCACCAGCCCCTCCCATACAGTCATGGTCCTGACCATGGCCACCCAGTCTAGGCCCCACCTACGGCCCCATCCCACCCCGCCCACCTCGAGCCAAGGCCCTGGCCACGCCCACCCCAAATCTGGCCACGCCCCCAGCCTGAAAGCACATCCTCCACGCCCTGAACAGCTCTGAACAGCGTTGCAGCCGTGACTCCGCCCACAGCCACGACTCCGCCCACCTGGCTCCCCTAGTCCCCTCCGGAATCGCGCCCCTACCCGCTCAATGCTCCCGCGGGGCCCTGCCTAACCACGCCCCAGTCTTGGTCCTGCCCGGAACGCCTCTCTGCCGAGCGGGTCCAGCAGCGTCTCACCGTCAAAGAGCGTGAAGAATGCCTCTCTCTCTTCCTTGATGTCCAGACGGTAGGTCTCTGGGAAAAATTCTTCCATTTTCAGGAACCTGGGGGAGCAGGGCGTTGGGGAGACACAGGGAGGGCTCTCCCTCCCCCGCAGGCGTGGCCGGCGTTCCAGGTGTCTGACCTGGGGGCAGGCTGGAGGGAGCGTGGCCCCGGGAAGCTGGGTGGGGCTCCAGGCTCCCCGGTTTCCCCTGCACCCCCGCCCCACCTCCGGCTGTTCTCTATGGAGCCTTTGCACCCTGCTCCCTTGCCAGAGCACCCTTGCAGTACACCTGGCCTCTCTGCAGGCTGCTAACCTGCACCCAGCCCCTCTCCCTCTTCCCTGCTTCTGACCCCACACCCTCCTCTGCTGCTCTGCTATCCGCAGGGCTCAGGCACTTGTGAGCAGTCAGTTCTGACAGTGCCCGCCCTGCCGCCAGCACGGGTTCCTGAGTGCACCTGGCTGGTCCAAACCTCTTCCACTGGCCTGGGATGCCCTTCAGGTCCTTGCCATCGACCACCAGGCCATCCTTCAATTTAGGGCAGATGGCCCCTCCCAGCTGAGCTGAGTGCATCTACCTCTGCGGCCCAAGGCATCCTGCGCTTGTCCACCGGACTTCCTCGAGGTCAAGTGCTGGGTCCTTTCCAAATCTGTTCCCCAGAGGGACACAGGGCCTGGCCTGAGTGTCCACTCCACAGTGTGTGTGGGATGGACGGGTATGTGTCTGGAGTGGGGGAATGGGTGGGGGCTTCGAGGCGGGTGGGTGGGTGTGTGCTTGGGTCCGTGGGCTTGGGGTGGAAGTAGGAGGAAGGACGGCAGACGCCTGGAGGGGGACAGGCGAGAGCTGCTGACCAACAGGGGAGGGTGGAGGTGGACAGCTAGACTGGTTGTTGTAAAGATGGTGTAGTGACCAGGTGAGGCGGGCTGCCTGCCTGGTGGGGGTGGACAGTGGTCGGGCAGGTGGCCAGGTGTGTAAATGGTTGGGCGAAGAGTGGATGAGTGGATGGTTGGACACCAGACGGATGCGTCCGTGAGCGGCTCAGGCATGGCCGCGTGCTGGGTGGAGGGCGCAGAGGGACAGTAGCAGCGTAGAGGATCTGTGGGAACAGGTACGGGGGTGGGCAGAAGTGGGTGCAGTGGGCAATGAATGACTAAGTGAGGGACACCAATGGGTGGCTCCGCGGGGGGGGGGGCAGCTGTGGGGGGCGTGACGGGTGGCAGGTGTTTGGGGTGCAGACAGGTTGGCGAGTGCATGGATGGGTCCGTGGGGCGACGAGTGGGTGGACGGGTGCAGGCGGGTGGACAGAACAGAGGGCGGGTAGGAGCCGTGACCGGCAGACATGTGAGGTGGGAGGGTGTGCGGATGAGTGGGGGAGGGCGGGTGGGCGGGTGCATGGTGGGTCGATGGCAGTACCCAGTGGGGGTGGGGGCCAGGGCGGGCGTACTTGGGCTGTGCGCACAGCGTTGCCTTGCTGACGACCCTCGAGTACTCCCTGAGGGAGCTGAGAAGCCCGATCTTGGTGGTGAGCAGTCTGTTGTTGGGGATCTGGTACAGCAGTTGCTCACCTGGCACAACAGAGCCGGGGCAGCATGCGGGTGACCACGGCAGGGCCGCGGCCGCCCAGGCCCCAGGGAGCTCCCGGTGGGGAGGAGCGGGACCTCTCCCCGTGCTCTGGGAAGGCGCCGAGCCCCGCCCCTCCCCACTACCTTCCCGGAAGCTGCTGTAGTTGTCCCGACACTTGACCTCACACCACTTGAGCTTGTAGTCGCCCCGCCGGCTGTCCTGGATGCGCTGCCAGCCCTTGCTCTTGCAGTAGGAGCTGATTCTGGGGGGGTGGAGGGGCAGCTGTGACCCTGGGGCCCGAGGACCTGGGGGAGGGGTGGGCACACCAGGAGAGGGGACAAGGGGACCTCAGGTGGCCGAGGTGAGGCTGGGCTGGGCCCTGGGAGGCAGTGGACTGGGTCTGGCTGGAGGCCCCTACTCACATTGAGGCCCCGTTGGTGCCCCCGATGTAGAAGAAAGGGCCACATCCCGTGCTGGGCGATTGCTGCTCCCCCCCCAGCAGGTGCCTCTCCAGGAGGGCGGCCCGCGGCCTGCCAGCAACAGTGTCCTCCAGGGGGTCTGTGGACAGGTGGGCGGTCCGAGGCTCTGACCTGGCGGGAGGCTTTCCCACCCCCTCCCAGCCCTGCCTGAGCCCACCTGCATCCTGGTCCAGCTGGCTCAGCTGACACAGGAGCCTGTCCCCTTGGCTGCTCCCCATTGGTCTCTCATGGGCCCAGCCTGTGAAAAAGGGGTGCACACTCAGATTCTGGCCCAAGTCTGGTCCCAGTTGGGCTCCAGACCAGCCGACCCTTTCCTGCCCATTTCTGGCAGCCCCAGGGCAGTGCCCCCAGCCCGTCTGGGCACAGCTCATCCCAGGCGCAGGCCTGACCAGTGGGCCTGAGCCCGCCATGCCTCCTAGGAGAGCGGGGACGGCCACTACCATTCAGGGTCAGCGGTGGAATGGGCAGGGTCCATCCTCACCAACAGGGCAGAGCTTGACGCAGGTAAGGGGAGAGGGTGTGAGGCTGGAGCTGGGGGCAGACACGGCACGGGGACATGCTCAGGAGGGCGAGGGTCACAATGTCCATCATGACGTCACGGGTGACCCATGTCAGGGCAGAGGTGATGGGCTCCCCTGCCCTGGGCAGGGGCTGGGTGCGGGGCAGCAGAGCACCTGCCAGACTGTAGAGAGGAGACATCTCCCCTCCCCCTGCCTGTTCCGACCCCAGTCTGCTGGCCCCTCCCCTGGGGCATGGCTGTGTGTGGTCCCCCCCCAGACCACCTTCCCTGGAAAGGGGTGCTGGGCCCCAGAAGACCATGCCAGTCCTGCAATCACCTGGTCCCCGGGCTTGGCTCCTCCAGACCCCTGCAACCCTTGACCGCTTGCCACTCCTGGTGCTGACCTGGGCCCGAGGGCGCTGCCCCCGACGCTGGACGGAGCGGGCGTGGCTGTGAGCCACAGGGGTGGGGACACTGAGGCGGGGGCACCTCTGGGAAGATGATGCTCCCACCCGTCGGTGGGACCTTCTTGTAGCCCGTTGTCCTAGCCCCCGGATCTGGCACAGGGTCAGGCCCCTCCTGCCGGGGCAGGGGCGCCTCCTGGGGTCTTGGACTCGGGTCTTTGGGGGTAGCTGGCTCCTGTCTCCATGGTGACTGTGGGGCCTGGTGCCCCTCAGGGGCAGGGAGGTCTCCACATTCTGTCTGTCCTGGGCGAGGCCTCCCTTGCAGGAGCGGACCCTCTGACCTCGGTGCTGCCTGTAAGGAGGGGGCGTCGGGCCTTCAGGCCTTGGGAGGGGCAGCTGGGCGGGGGAGGGGAGGCACCCTGTGCCCAAGGGGGCTTGGCACTGAGGTGCTGGCAGCATCCTCGTGGCTATCCCGGGCCTGCCCCCAGGAGCAGGCCTGGCTTTGAGCACCTGCCACCAACTCAGAACTTTCAGGGACGTTTCAGCTGTCCCTTAAAATACACACACAGAGCAAGATGACAGGGAGACATGGCGGGCACAACGCCGAAGGAAAGGTCCCTGGAACACGCTGGAGTGGGAGTGGGAGGAGCCCCCGGGGGGCTGGGGCTGTCCTGGAATGTGCGGGAACTGGAAGTGCAATGCAGGCCAGTCACCGCCCAGCAAGGAGGACATGGGGTAGGAGCAGGAAGCAGGGGGAGCTGAGGCACACCTGGAGACAGTGGAGGGGCTGGAGACACTGGGAGCAGAGGCTAGGCCCCAGGGACCCCTCAGGGGGGCTCCCAAGGAAGGCACTGAGCTGGAGGCCCCCCATGGTCGTCTTCTGTCTGCACTTGAGCTTTGCACCCTGGAAGTGGGTGGGGCACCAGCAGCTCATACAGGCAGTGGGCTAGAGGGGCTGTGGGGACACATGCAGAGCCAGACAAGGGTCCCTCAGCCAGCTGGCAGGTCATGACAGGAGCATGCGGTGGTGAGGGCAGCCACCCGTCCCGCCCGCCAGTGGGCAGCCTCCGCCGTGCAGGTGCAGCAGGTGGAGAGGTCGAAGGCAAGTGGCAGGAGCAGCCTGGGGAGGTGGCCTTGGGTGGGGAGGGGCATGTGGCGGAGACCCTGCCTCCTGCCAGTCTGCCTCTGTTTGGCTTTTCTAACAGTGTGTTTATTACTGTCACAAAGAATAAGGCCAAGAATTATCATGTCACTAAAATTAGCAAATAACCTGGGCAGGCCCAGGTGCCGAGTCTTCCAAGCTAGGCAGATCCCGGGGGGCGGGGCGGGGGTGGGGGGTGCAGCTGCGGGCTGCCAGCACCGCTCCAGGCCCTGCACTCAGGCCTGCACCTTCGGCCTCCGAAGGACAAAATCCAAACACAGAGGCAAAACTTTACGCTCGGAGAAGCCAGGGCATGCTGTGTCCGCAGGCATGGACGGCCAGTGCTGGGGCAGGCTAAGGGAAAACTCAACTTTATAACAAACTTAGAAATAAACCTTTACCTGGTCAGGTGGAGAGCCCGGCAGGAAACAGTGCTGCGGTGTGATGGACGGAAGGCCCTTGTGAACCTGCCCAAACATCCAGCAGAATGAGGAGGTGCCAGAGCCCGGCCCCTCCCAGAAACACACCTGGCAGCGTGGGGTGAGGGCGGTGCTCACATCGCCTGACCGGCCAGTGCCTCCCGGGCAGGCGCAGGCTGCCTGTGGGGACGTGGATTCCCAGAGGTGTCAGCAGGCTGGGAGGCAGATCTTGTCCTGGGCAAAGGAGCTTGTCCTGAGGACCTGACACCCCCAGGGGGCACACCCATCTTGGCCCAGCCCTGGGGTCCTTGCCCCTGGCGCCGTGGCCCAGGGGGCATGGGCCCTTTGCAGAGGGGGACACCCTTCCCCTGCCCTCCCCTCCCGGTCTCTCTCTGCTCCTGGGCAGAATCGCAGAGGACCAACAGGGTCCTTGGTGGCCAGGCCGGGGCACAGGACAGCAGACCCTCACTCCCAGCTGGGGCCTGCTGCTGGCCCACCTGCCCCTCTTACCTGCCCTACAAGCTGGTGTGAGCCCTTTGCCTGGGACACAGTGGTGACCTGGCAACTGTCTCCCAGCAACTTCAACCCAGGGCCCAGAGGTGAGCAGGGCGCAGGGAGGGCAGGGCGGGGTGCTCCCAGGGCCTGGGCCCTCCGTTCTGTCCAGGATCATCCCTGTGCCCTTCCAGACCCTCAGATCCACGCTCAGTCCCCAGACCTGACCCCACAAAGCTTTTGGTGTTCATTCAGCTTTATTGCTGTGTTATATCCCCCTCACCACCTCACCCCAGCCATGGGGCCCCGCTCTACAAAGCAGCACATGGGAGCTCAGCCCCGGAGGGTGGGGACGCTCCCACTTGGGGCTGTGCCTCCGACCCCACAGCCTTGCATGGGTCACGAGGAGTCTGTGCTTGGAGGGCCTTTGCTTCTTGTGGGCCTGGATGGCGGCCCCCAGACGTGTCCACAGTCAGCCCCAGAACTCACAGTGTGACCTCACTTGGGAACGGGGTCAGTGCAGTTGTGATGAAGTTAGGGGGTGTGAGCTGAGGTCCTTCTGGGTCCCCGGGGGAACCCTAACTCCAGGGACCAGCGACTCTGGCCTCTGCATGGCGGGCTGTGCGCTGTGGCTGCCCTGGATGATACACGCTGCCATTACAGCCGTCCTCCCTTCTTGGGGTCGGACCCCTCAGAGGTGCTCAGGCTCCTGGGCCAGCCTAAGTGCCTTGGTCCCCAGCTCCTCACGGGCTCTGGCAAGGACACCGCTGGACACCGGGAACTCAGACTCTGAAACATGGCCTCAAAACCACAGACACTGGCTAGCGAGGTGCCGCCCCAGCCCCAGCCTCCGTCACAGTGCAGCGGGGGCCTCCTGGCCGTGGGTGTGTGTGGCCTGGGTGTGCTGATGGGCAGGAGGAGCAGTTGGCACCCCTTGGAGCCGTGGGAGTGGGTGGGGGAAGACCCCACACCCTTTTGGGGAGTCGGCACCTTGATTAGGGCTGGGACCTGCCTCCCGGGCCCTCCTCACAGGTGCCAGGCAGCCTCTGGCCTCTGCTTGGCTCTTGCCCGTGTCTGCAGGGCCCCCCTTGGTCACCTGCCCAGAGAGGCCTTCTGGGGCTGCTCTCACCCCTCCTTCTTGCTGCTCTAGAACTTGGCTGTGCAGACCATGTTCAGGGAAGACTCGGGGAGAGAGGGGAAACTGAGGGGGGAGGTGCAGGGACCTCCCCCAGGAGCCTTGGGGCCCCCCCCACATCAGCCGAGCCCTTGGTCTGACACAGGGTCCGGGGCTCTGTCCTCCGTGAGTCTTTGGGAAGCCATGGGCCAGGCCCCCGGGACCTCCTGGGGACTCTCTGGGGAAGGAAGGGGCTTTGGGGGACAGCCATGAGGCTGGGGATGTCAGCACCAGAGTTTGGTTTGGGGGGAACTTTAGACAGGACATCTCGATGAATGTCAGTGGGGGGAGCAGAGGGAGCAGGGCGGGGGCCAAAAACTGGGGGGGGGGGTTGCATGACACCAGGAGACCGTACCCTGCAACTGCCCAGGCCCCAGACAGGTTGTGGGGACCTGGTGGGGGCTCTGAGCTGAGAACTGAGGAAGGAAGGAGGTGGCTGCACCCTGCCCGTCCCAGCGCCCCCTCTTAGCACCCTCCAGCCAGGTGACACTGCCCAGGTGGGCGGGACAGCCCAGGGTCTCTGGGTTGCTCTTCCCCACCCTGGGCTGGGCGTTTGTGGGCTAGGGCTGCATCTGTCTTGCCCTCCTGGGGGCCCCCCTGCCTGGTGCACAACAGAGACAGAGGATGAGGTCACCTCCCTGGAGAGGGTCCCAGGCTGGTCTGCTGTGGGCTGCGCCCCCGAGGTGAATGGAAGCCAGTCCCCAGTGCCCCACACCCTTCGTTGCCCCAACAGTTTATTTTGGCTGCCGCAGAAAGCCCGCCCCCAGGGTTGGCGGTCTCCCCAGGCCATGGCGGTGAGGGCTGGGGACATCCCGGTGCGGCCTGTGCCACTGTGGGGGCAACATAGGGGCAGGGTGCCCTGCCTGGTCCGGCCACCGTGGGGCCCGATGGGCCACAGGCCTCCTCCTCCACCCTGTGTCCGGCGGCGACCAGGCCGTGGATGGACGGCATTACCAGACAGTATTAGACAGCAGGACCCAGGTCTAACTGTGTCTGGTAAGACGCCCACCGCAGGCTGCCTGTCCTGCGGCGTTCAGCTGGGCGGCGGGACCCCCAGGCCCTCCTGAGTCTGCAGAGTGCCACCCCGCCCCCACGGCCGTGTCCCGACGTCTGGCTTGAGACTCTCAGGACTGGCGTTGCCCCTGGGCTGCCTCGAGGAGGGCCTCACACAGACCGCGTCCCAGCACGCAGCCCCCGGCCCAGGCGTGTGTGTGAGCTCGAGCGTGCGTGCAGCTGGGGCACCTGGTTACCCTGCACTTGACCCTGAATCAGCACTCAGTTAATGAGTAACAGGAGGCCAGGGGCAGACCAGCTGGGGCCTGGTTGGGGTGGGGTGTCTGGGCCGGGGGACTCCCCCTGTGCCTGTTGGCCAGGCAGGTCTGGGGGCCTGAGTCCTGGCTTCTGGTTGAAAAGATAAAACCACGGGCCTCCTGGCCTTGATTTCACACTGTGTTCTCATTTTTGCCTGTGACACTGAGGGCTGGTGTGGGGTAGGGGGACTGTCATCAGGGAATAGCAGTCCATGGGTCGAGGCGGGGTACCTGGATGCACCGTCCTTCCTGGGACCCTGGTGGGCCACAGGAGCTGGCTCCTCGACAGAGCCCTGTGGAGGTCAGTGCCCGCTGCGGCCCCACTTGATGGGGGCCTCTCAGGAGGGCCAGCTCCCAATGGCCCCCGTGTGGTTGGGGCGCCCTAGGACAGCCACAGCACACAGGGGACCCTGTGTGGTGGATGGGAGGGGCTGGAAGGGAAGGGGGGCTGCCTGGCTGCTGCCAGCTCTGGACCAGGCAGAAAAAGCATTTCCCGGTGTGGCTGCTGCCTGGCTGGCTGTCGATTCCGGGAAGTCCTCAGAGCCGGGTAGCAGCAAGTATGTTGGAGCAAAGGGCGCAGGCGGCAGGGCGGGCTGGGAGCGCAGGCCAGGTCCCCAGACGAGGTTGGCGAGCAGGACGAGGGCGCTGGTGCCCTCCTCCAGTCCCAGGGTCCTGGCCCTAACACTCTCTCCTGGGGCCAGTCGCCGTGGCCTGGGCCCCAGCCCGGCTCTGCATGCAGGGTGCAGTATGGCACGTCCCCGGGCCACCTCCCGGCAGCGGGCGGCGGGCGGCCTTTGAGCATCGTTACCAGACAGTGTTAGAGCCGAGCCGAGAAGTCCAGCACTGTCCGGTAAGATGCCCACAGGGGCCCAGGTGCGCCTCGGCCCGAGGATGCGGTGCCTGCCCCAGGCAGGAGGACTGAGGCTGGAGGTGGGGCTGGTCTGCCAGGTGCTTGTGTCCCCCACACTCTGCTCAGCCCACGCCTGGGAGGGGCGGCGCCAGGCCAGGCCCCGTGGGCAGAGCCCGGACACCTGACGTCCAAATCCTGGGTTGCTGTCTTGGGGGGGACTCTCGGTTCAGCTGCAGGAAGCCTTTTGCTCTCAGGGCTGAGCAGGGGCTTCAGACCCAATCGGGCCCTGGGGAGGGGCTTGTCCAAGGTCAGCTTTCTGCCCCATAGCACCCCACCCCCCCACCCCGAGAAGCCAACGGGCAGGACAGGGTAGGGGGCCTGTGTGGGGAGAGAGGGGTCGGGGCTCGGGCGGGAGGGGCGGCCCCATCGCTGCGTGCAGGGCCCCACCGTCATCATTACCAGGCAGTATTAGAGACCCGACACCATCCAATGCTGCCCAGTAAGATGGCGGTGGCCACCCCGGGGTGGATCTGGGGGCCGCCCAGCAGGGGCAAGAGGGGGCTCAGCATGGGGGCGTTCAGCAGCCTGAGGGAGACCCACGTTCCCCAAGGATGATGCAGTGAGGAGGAGCCAGGAGGGACAGGGCTCACTCGAGGGCCCCCAGTGCCCTGTAGGCCCCACCTGTGGGGCTCGGCCCGGGGAAGGCTGGGCTGCTGCACCTGGAAGCCCCCGGGAGCCGGTGCCACGGTGCAGCGGTCCATGCGGGCCAGCCCCTCCATCCCAGAGGGGCTTCCAGCTCTGCGCATGGGGTGGGCACCTGAGGAGGGGCCAGGTGTCTTGCCCCCTGGAGGCCAGAGCCCCAGTGCTCAGGGGCAGAGTGGAAGCCACCCTCTGGGCAGTCCAGGGGAAAGGCCTGGACGGCAAGCTCAGCCCCTCGGAGTCCCGGGCGAGTGTGTGTCCGAGGCTGGAGGGGCTGCAGGGGCCATGCGACAGGCCTCTGTCCCTGGACGCCACCCTGGCTATCTGCAGCCCAGCCTCTCCTGCCCTTGTCAAGGGTGAGGATGAGGGTGGTGTGTCTCTGAGGCAGGACGGCCCCTGGGGGCCTGCTCCCCCTACCCACCAGGGCAGACCTCCGGGGGCCCCGGGATCCCCGCCTTGCACAGTGCCGTCTCTCACCAGCGAGGCCACAGGAGGGGCTGTCCGCTGGCCCTGGCCGCTGCTGGCCATGAAGTCCAAGGGCGAGAAGGCGCTGGCCCTGCAGGGGGGTGAGAGGGGCCCCTGCTCACTGGTCTGGGGTTGAACCCCAGAGCAGATGGGACAGAGCCCCCAAACACAGAATGCAGGACAACAGCCCCCAGTGCCTGCTGGGCACTGGGCTCTTTAGTGGCCATCCCCCAGGACAGGGGTCTTAAGAGTGGGGGGTTCCCGGAAGCTGGCATATCCTCAGGGCCCAGACCCGGGGCCCCGGCTTGGGGCTGAGACCCTGGCATCCTGCCCTGGGGAGCCTGAGGGTTCTGTTCTGCCTCCTGTCCCTCCCTGTCCCCTGTACAGTGGCACCTGGGCCTGGAGAGCCAGCCAGAGCAGCTTCTCAAGTTTTCCGGCATCTTCCACCCACAGAGGCTGCAGGGAGGAGGTAGGGGTCCCTTCCTGCTTCCTCCAGGCTGCCGGGCTGACCACAACAAAGGCTGTGTCCACCCCACTCCCGCCTCAGCTAGGTCCACCTGGTTCCCCAGCTCAGTCCTCGGGACGGCCGGTCCTTGGGACAGCCAACAGTCTTCAGAGCACCTGACCCTGATGGGGGCCCCAAGTGGGGGGCAGGTGGGGTGCCCGGCTGCTGCCCTGTGCTCCATCCCCACCGCTGGTCCCTCCCGGCTGGCCAGGGTCTGTCCCACGGACCCTATAAATCTGTGCTGCAGGAGCGCAGTCCCACCGTTTTCTGAGCTGAGCGAACCAGTTCGGCTTCACTTTCAGAGCTGAGTTAAATTTCAGCTTCACTCCCAGCTGCCAGGCCACGGGGGGGGGGGGGGGGGGGGGGGGCGCGGGAAGCAGCGGGGCTGAGAGAGGGAATGCGGGCGGGTGCCCTGCGCCCCCCCCCCCACCCCGCCTTGTAGCCAGCCCTCTGAGAACAGCCCTGCCTCCCCGTTCACGGCCCCAGAGCTGGAGCTTGGTGTCCCCAGAGCCCTTGGCCACTTGGGGCCAGCCTTCCTCGGGGAGCAGTAGGGCCTGAGAGGGCCCACAGGCCCACGGCTGGCCCAGCCACAAGCCAGATGGACAGGAGCCCCTGTTGTCTGCTGCCCGCCAGCTCCCCAGCCATTATGTTCTTGCTTAGGAGAGGTGCACAGGGATGGGCCCAGGTGTGGGGCCTTGGGAAGCTTTCTGCTAACTTCCAGGACAGGGCCCTGTGAGCCCACAGGCAAAGACCGAGGCCTGGCCCAGGACTCCGTGCATCTCAGCCTGCGGTCGAGGGCCTGGACGAGGGAGGCTGAGCGGCTGGGAAGTGGAAAGGAAGGTCCCCTGTGTCCACGGTCCCCAGGTGGGGGTCCCCAGCTGGCCAGAGTGTGAAGCCAGCGCCCTGGGGCCCGGATGCGGCCTCGTCAATCATCACCATGGCGACCAGGCGTGGCTTGGGCTACAGGAGGAAGGGGCCCTTGCACAGCAGATGCCCATCTGAGGGCAGCGGCCTGTGGGCCTGGCCGGAGGAGAACCCGGTCCCAGCGTGGAAAGCTCACTCTGCTGGTTAACCTGCTCGGCGGGCCTTAATCAATGGTGAGGCCCGCAGAGAACAAAGCGCTGAAACCCAACCCCAAGCGTGTGGGGAGAGGCGGGGGCGTCCTTGGGAGGGTCTGTCCTCAGCAGCGGAGCTGGTGCCTCCTCGAGGACGCCGCCATTTCCCTCCCAGCCGCTCCCCTGCCCTTCCGGGGCCACCCTGCGCTCCACAGCGGCGGCGCCCGCTCCCCAGGGCCGGTGCCTCTGCTGACCTTTCGACTTCTCTTAAATTCACACGAAACATTCCCACAAGCTGGTTTTGCAAATAAGGCATTTGCAAATCCCCAGAATGTTGGAATGGACAGCAGGCTGAGTCCGTATCTCATGGCTGCTTTGCGTTTTCATAAACACAACACTTACTTTGCTAATCTAACATCCTGCCAATCACCTCAACTTTTAAGCGTTTCATCTGGGTTACTAGACAAAAGCCAAAGAAAACAAACCCGACCTATTTCCCCCCTTAAAGTTTGCAAACAACGAGCTCGACACTGTGCCTCAGAGAAAACCCTGCCGCGTGTCCCATCGACCTGACCGACTCCCAGCCCCTGAACCTGTCCCTGAGCCGCTGGCCGCTCCCAGACGAGCTGCCCGTGTGGCTCCTGTGCATTTTAGTCAAGGCTCTGGAGGACAGGCAGACTTTGGTCCTGACCCTGAGGAATCCTGTCGGCCAGGGCCAGCCCACTCCTTCCTCCAAGTTGGTTCCGGCTTTGTGCGCGCCTCCAACTCAGACAGGTTAGAAAAAGCCATGAGCCAGGCCAGACCGGCTCTGCCCTGGGCTCTGGCTGTACCAGGGTGGCTGCTGGCAAAGCCCAGCCTGTCCCACGAGCCCAGTCCTGACCACCAGCCCAGAGCCAGGCGCCCAAGTCCTCCCCAGCCCAGCTCGCAGGGAACAAGGTGTCCCTGGAATCAGCACAGCATTTGGGAAAGAGCTTTCCAGAGGCGCTGTGTTCGGGCAGAAGGTGGAAACCCTGTCGTCGAACCCAGCTGCCCTTTGGGTGGGGCAGAGCCCACCGCCCAGTGCCCACGCCCACCGGCCCTGCAGATTCGGCCTATAGACCCCAAGTGGCCGGGCCCAAGATGGCTTCACCCCAACACCCAGTGCACCCGGCCCGAGGGGCTCACCTCCTCCTCTGAGGAGAAGGACCACCCTTCCCCGAGTCCTGACCGCAGGCTGAATGGGCACATCGCCATGGCTGCCACGTCTTGTCTGGGTCAGCCGTGCCGGGGATGGCGGCAGCCACCTGGAGGCTCTCCCCACAGCGCGGCCTCCCCAGGCTCCTCCGCCTCCTGCTTACCTGCCCCGACAGGTTCTGCACCTGGAGGAGGAGGGTGGGAGGCTGCTCCCTGCCCCCAGCCTGGCGGCCGGGCTGGCGTGTCCTGTCCAGCACCGTCCCTGGGCCCAGGACCCACCAGGCCTCAGAATGGACACTGGAGAAGCTTTGGCACAAGTGACCCCAAATACTTGTCAGCCCAGGACAGAGGTTAGGCTTTGGCCCAACCTGACCCCCAGCCTCACTGTAGGGGACCAGGAGGGTGACCACCCCCTGGAGAAGACCAGCCCCTGCCTCCCTCAGCGGAGGCTCCACACAAAGGAGCAGCTTAAGTCCACATCCACACTTGCAGGTGGGCCGCTTGCCTGGTCTCCAGGAAGTTGCAAGAGTGACGGGGACAATGGAGGAGGTGGCCGGTCCTCCTGCAGCGGCGGAGGGCAGGGCAGGGCTGGGAAGAGACGGCGTGGCCCCGGGCTCGCCTTACATGCAGGGCCTCACCCCGCCCCACACAGGTGCCTGCTCACCGCCGACCAATCTCTGCTCCTGGCCTCCGACAGGTGTGTCCCCCGGGCTCCCATAGGCCGGCAGGGAGGCAGTTACGTGACGCGAGCCACAGGGCGGGCGGCAGGCCCCGCACGCATTCCTGCCCCCGCCTCACCCGCCCGGGGGCCCAGGTTGAACAAAAACCAGGGCAGAGAGCTTCTGCAGGAGCTGCAGTGGGGCATGCGGGGGGCGGGGGAGGGTGGAGAGGAGCTGGGGGGGGGGCTCCTGTCCAGGCCCTGGGCTCAGCCTCGCTGGAGGAGGCAGGGGGCCGAGAGGGGTCACACCCCGCACCCTCTCTTTCTTGGGGTGGCCCCCAAAGGCCCTCTGCCCCTCCACCTGCAGCTTCCCATGAACAAAGTGCAGGGCTGGACCCGCTCCTCACTCCCGGCCCCCAGCCTCGGCCATGGTGGCCGAGAGGGCCGCTCTGCCTGGATCCCCGGGAGCCCTTCCCTTGCGTGTCACCCAGGCCCACACGCAGGGGAGTGAGGCTGTGTCAGCCCCGGGTCTAGGGGCTCAAGGTGTCCTGTGGGGGTTGGAAGACCTGCAGGGTGGGGAGGCCCAGGACCCCGCCCGGGGTGGCGAGGTGACCCTCCTGACTGGGCAGAAGGGCCCGCATGGGAACCAACGGCCCAGTCATTAGCCCGGCCAGTGGAGAGGGCCCCACGGGCCCAACCGCTTTTCGTGATGAGCCCCGGCAGCTCTGCTGCAGACTCTCAGCGACAAGGGCCAGTCCCCTGAAAGCTGGCTCGCGGTTCACTCGGCCCTGGATCGGGGCTTCATGGGGCCTTGTCTTTCTGTCCAGCAACAGACCTGGCAGGAGGGTGAGTGGCCACCATAGAACGTCTCCAAGGGCTGCACCATGTTGGGGGCTGCCTCCCAGTTGGCCTTTGTCCCTTCTACACAGGGGCCCCAGAGGATGGCACAGCCCCCTAAAAGTTCCTGTGGGCTTGGACCTCATCATAGAGGAGCATGAACCCTCCCACTGCCCCTCAGGGCAGGGCTCTGAGTCCACCGTCCCTGCGTGTCCCCAGCGCAGCCCATTCCCCAGCCTGGCCTCATTCCCCAGCCTGGCCTCGTGTCCCAGAGGGCTGCGCTGGGGGTGGGGGGGAGTGCCACAGACAGGAGGGCTTCCTCCCCAGCCTCCACGGGGCAGAGCACCCAGGAGCTGGTCTGGTCCCCTGGACCCCAAGGCAGAGCTTCTGGAAGCCATTCCTGGACACATTAGTGACCTCTGACCCTCCAAACTGCTGACCTCCAGACCCTGGGGCTGTGGAGGGCACACAAACACCCTTTGGCAAAACACCCACCAGGGTGTCTGTGTTTGGGTGGGGGTGAGGTCGAGACAGCCCTGGCTGGTGGCACTCCTGCCTTGGGGAAACCGAGGCATGGCTCACTACCCCAAACCTGGAGGCGTTGTGGTTGGGTGGGAGTGGGGGGAGGGGCTGCTCACCGCAGATCCTTCTCAGGCTTGCACCCCCACCTAGGCCGCGTCTCTGTCGCTCGGTAACTGAGTGTCCTGGTCGGGACCTCCTGGCTCAGCCAGATGTGTTGGGTCAGGGCTGATGGGCATGGCATTGCCAGACTTCAGGCGCTCCCAGGAAGACAAGGGGCGGCCAGAGGGAGCCACCGCCATGTCACCAAGCCCCCAAGTGCTCTGATCGGGACGTGGCGGGGATTGAAGGAGGGACAGTCACTCGAAAAGCAGAGGCCCTCCGCCCCGACCTGTGGAGGAGAAAGTGCTGGAAGTCAGCCCCAGCTGAGTCTGGGGACCTTGTTACCTCAGCAACACCTGGCCTGTACTAGCTACTCCGACCGTGTCGATGGCCACCAGTTCCAACACTCTGCCCGCAGACACAGAAACACCTGGTCCCGGTCAGGCTACCCGACTCAGAGGTGAAAGACCTTGCCGTTTTGCGTGGGGGCGGGGGGGTGGTTAGTACAGCAGTGGCACTAGGTCGCTGCCACAGCAGCAATACGGGGCTCTGGTTGGCCCCAGGACGCAGAAGACCCTGCCACATGCCCCTCGGGAACTCTGGGCCTTTATCACAAACTCCTGTCCTGGTGAGAGGCTGCCCAGCTGGCCACAGCTGGGTCTCGGAGGCACAATCCTGGCCCAGGAATGGAACGGCCAGGAAGCAGCTGAGCTGCGGCCGCGTGGAGGCCAGCCCCTCGGGACAACCTGCTGGCCAGGGGTCGAGGCTCTGGGCTGCATGGCAGGGTGGTCTGGGCGTGAGTGCCCCTGGCTGGTCACTTTGGAGAGGGAGACTGTTGTCTGGCTGACCACTGGCTTCCTGACCTTGCTGTGACCACCCCCAAAGCTCTCCTTGCACTGTTTTGTCTGAGTCCCAAATAGAGTAGAACTGACTGCAATCACCCAGGGTGCCTTGTGGGATGAGATGGCTGAGGATGAGCTGGCGCCCTGGGCAGGACTGGGGCGCCTCTCCTCACCTGGCCACACAGCAGTGGCCAGTCCAGATGTCCCCTTTGCCCTGCATCGTCGCTGCCAGCCTGGCTGGGCCCCGGGACCCTCTGGTGTCTGTGAGCCTGGCCAACGGCCGGCTTTGGGGCCCTAGGTGAGGTGTGGTCACCCCTAACTGAGCAGCATGGGGCTGTCACCAGCTGGGAGGGCAGCCTGGACCTTGGCTGGCACAGGTCTCTCTGGGGCAGCATCCCCACCCCAGGATGTGTGTGGATGGGGGTGGGGGCACAGCCTGGTGAGCATCCGAGTCCTGAGCGGTCAGCTTGGGCCACCCACAGCACACCAGGCCCACGTCATCCTGCCTGGTGGGTGGCAGCAGTCCCGGCTGCCAGGGTCGCTGGAGAAACCAGTGGCTGCCAGACAAAGGCTCCAGCCGGCCACCTGGTGGGTGTGGACGTTTCCATGACAGCAGGAGGGGATGCAACAGGCAAATGGGCCAGAGGCGAGGTGGGGTGGGGGGCTGTTTGGGGGGTGACTAAAGCCACCCCCACACTTGGAGACACAGCGGGCTGGTGGAAGAGCTGGCCTGGCTGGGCTGAGGCCTCCCTGGGCGGGGCAGCAGGACAAAGGGCCATTGTGCTGCTGGAGGCGGCCTCGGGCATGGCGGCCAGCTACAGACCGCCCAGGGTCCCACAGCCTCGGGCTCAGCCTCGGCCTGGAGGCCAGGCTGCCGGGGATTCGCCTTCCTCTAGATCAGCTTTGGGACGGGTCGGCCCTGGAGCCTTTGGGGCTTGGACTCAGGGCTGGGTCCTCTCCTGGGCCCTGGGGGCCCCGGCTCAGAGGCACCTGCCTGCCCTGGTTTCTCTAGCTCTGGTCTGCATCTCCCTGCAGCCCCGGGCTCCTCGGACTCAGCTCATGGCCTCAGGGGGAGCAAACACCTGGGGCAAGTGTGGGTGGGTGCTGGTGGACACCCGCCAGCCCCACATGGGTACACTGGGGCAGCCCCCCTGGGGTCAGTGCTCCCCATGAGGGGGGCAAACGCTGTCACTTACCCTCCTCAGCCCCCCTCCAAATCAGGGCTGTTGGCTTGGGTTGGGAAGGGGCTGTGACTCCCCCCACCGCCCAGGCTCATTTTGCCTTTGGCCAATCAGCACTTTCCCAGCACACAGACGCTAGTGTTTGAGGCTCAGACTGGGAAGTTCTGCCCAGCACAGGGCCCCCCCACCAGGCACCAGCTCTGCTGCTTGGGCCTGCCAGTGGTGTGTCTCTGGGGAGCTGAGGACTCAGCGGAGACCCCTGCCCACCCCAACGGGAAGGCTGTGCAGGCGGGCTCTGCTCCCGAGTGGGGGTGGGGCTGCAGCGCCTGCGTCTCTGGACCCGCCCGCCAGCCTCACTTCCTGCCCTTGATCCACAGGGCCAGGTGCTTCCCTGCCCAGGCTGCTCCCTCAGCGGGCGGTGGGCAGTGCTGCCAGGTGGGCATGACCTGCTGCGGTGGTGGGGGCGGGGGCTGCTGTAATTAAAGGCTGCACACAGAGGCGGCCCGCTGCACCCACCTGTTGACCTGTCTTTCCACCCCGTCTGGGCCTGGCTCTTCCAGCCTGACCCCAGGGCCCAAGGGCTGCTGGCTGTGCCAGGCTCAGGGCAGGAGGGCTCTCACCCAAGGCCCCTCCCCAAGTCCCTGATGTGGCCTGGAGGCCAGGTGGACGTGCCTGTAGATGGGGAAGATTAACCTGGCCCTAGAGGCCCCTCCAGCCCTCCTGAACCATGCCTTCAGGTCCCAGCAGCGACCTCCACAGACCCTCCCACATCGTGGTGTGCTGCCCAAGCCTGGCTTGGCCTTGGCCTTGGCCCGGCAGCATCTGTGCCTTTCTCAGGCGGTGCCCCTGAGGGCCGCACCCGGTCACGACTCCCGGCAAACGCCGAGCCCGAAGTCCAAAACCCTGCAAGCTGCACCATCAGACGAGGTCTCCTGCCAGGCCTCTGCTTCCGCACCCTCAGACTGTCCACTCACATCCTGAGTGCCCACCAGACCCTCTTCGACCTGCTGGAGCCACCCCAGTCGAGCGCCCCTGCTGCCTCCAGGGTGCCCATCCCAGCGGTCCGCCCTCAGGCCTCCTTAGCCTGGCCTGTGGGCAGCTGGCAGTGCGTGCTCTCCCAGCCTCCACTCTGCTTGTCTGCTGGAGCCCCAGGCACCCTGGGTCTACCCTGGGACGGAGCCCTGTGTGCCTCGGGATCTGGGGGTTGGGGAGGACCCAGAACAGTCCTCCCCCGTGTCCGGCGGTCTCAGCTCAGACTTCCTGCTGGCTCTGACTGAGAGTTAGGGAGTTTTCCAGGCGGAGAACCCAAGCTGGCCATCATAGGTCCGCAGAGACCCTGGGTGGGAAACACATCTGGCGACTCCCCAGGGGGTGGGAGCAGAGGCCACGGTGCCAGGGGGAGCCCCAGGACTCCTGGGTGGCCAGCAGGCGATGGGCTCCCAGGGGAGACAGGAGAGAGCAGGAGTCCCAAACCGGAGGGAGAGGGGCTCCAGGGGGAACATCGCCCACATGGGCTGTGTCCCCCGACCCCCGAGGTGCTGGGCCGCCCTGCTCACCGAGACCACTGACAAGGACAGACCAAGCTAAACCGAAGGGAAGACTGGGCCCTGGGGGCAAATGGGCACAGAGGCTGCGTCCCAGGAGCCGGAAGTGGCCATTTGTCCTGGGGAGCTGGGGGCAGAAACGAAAGTGAGGGGCGGTGTCTGATGGGACCTCCCCCCCATAGGAAGCTGGGAGCCCTGACGGTTCCACCCCACAGCGAGAACAGAGTGGAAGTGAGCTCCCTGGAACCTCAGGTCAAGGTGGTCCTGGGCCAGGTAAGACCCAGGTGCCTGGCAGGAGAAGATCAAGTCGGGAAGGTGCCTTCACCACCTGGGCATCACATTATTCCTACAGATCTCCAGGCGCGGTGCCTCGCACACAGCCAAAATCTCCCAGGTGCGCACGGGTGCCCAGTGCCGCCAGCACGGGCCTCGGAGACGGCAGCCCTCGACGCAGACGGAAAACCAACGAAACTTAGTGTTGAAGAATAAGAAAGGAGTTTAATATCTTCAGGGAAATGGAGTTTTTAAAGACTGATATGGCAGATTTTGAAAGAGAAGCCAGATGGGCCCTTAACAATGAGAACATGTAACAGCCGCCATTTACAACCCAGTGGGTAGGTCCCTCCCCATCTGGTCCCACCATCTGGAAGTCAGTGAGAGGGAAACTGGGGCACTGGGGTGCAGGTGAGAAGAATTTACCCAGAATGAAAGCTAGAGAGGGAAAAAGAGATGTTTCGGGAAATATGGAAGGGAGGGAAAGATCCATGTTATTCTTCCTGGTTATGCACATATAACATATGTATAGATATTATCAAAGTGGAAGAGGAGAGAAAGGGAGAGACGGATGTCTGGAAGAACTCGGTGTGAGCGTTTCCCACAACTGCTGAAAAACGTCAAAATACACTCTTGAGACGTCCGCTGAACCCAAACAGGACCAGCGAACTGAAGTCACGCTTTGTTGTCAGAGTGAAATCTTCAGAAAAACCAAGGACAAAACGTCAAAGCCGCCGGAGGAAAGCGATAGGGACCGCCGCATCTCCCCGCAGAGCGAGGCGGGCAGGAGGCACCCGCCTTTAAAACCCAAACCACACCAAACCACGTCAGACCGGGAGAGAACATGGGGAGGACTCACCCAGCAGAGCTGCAAGATGGCAGCTTGCTGGTGGGAAAACCTGCATCAGGTGACCGGGGTCGAGCTGGAGGTGGGCACCCTGACAGATGAGATGGGAAGGGCCGCTCTGGGTCGTCCCAAAACCCACCGCCCCAGAGAGCCAGAGAAAGACACCACAGATGCAGGTCAAGGGACAGGGACGGTCCCAGGGCGCCCGGCCAGGCTCATCCAAACTGTCAGGGCCTGAGAGTCTGTCCCAGCCCCCAGGAGCCGGAGGAGGCGTGACGGCTGGGTGTGGTGTGACGGAGAAGGAAAGAAGGGAGTTTGCAGAGAGTGACGACGTGGGCTCGCCGTGACAATGGACGCACTCACAGTGGGTCCCGGGCGCGGGGTCTCGGGAACTGGCACTGCCAAGCCTCTCTGTACACCCGAAACCATCAGCAATAAAAATATATCTTGGAGCGTCCTGGTGGTGACCTTGGCTGGTGTCCCACTGGGGGCAGGGGACAGGACAGGTGTCAGGGAAGCTGAGGAAAGAGATGGACATGTGTGGCTGCAGAAACAGCCCGAGCGAGGCGGGACAGAGCCTGGGAAGGGGCTGGGGGCCTGGGTCTCACACTGTCTCTGATTCCTGGCTGTGGCCTCAGTCCCCACCCGCACCTGCCTCTGTGGTCAGGCTGGGCGTGCTGTTCAGAGCTCTGGGGTCCCTGACCCGGCCCTCAGCTCTGCCACAGCCATCCCCCTGCGTTGTCTGTTGGGGCCACTGCAGAGTGGCCTTGACACTGGCAGTCTGCCTGGGCCAGGTGGGGAGGGGCTGCTGGGTCCCTGGGGACAGGCCCCTCCCTGGACAGCCCAGGTCCGCTGTGCAGGTGGGAGCAAGACCCAGGAGTGGGCCCAGGAGGGCACAGATGTGGGGAGCCAGGAGGCCATCTGCATCCAGCCAGGGGTCCTAGTGACCACACTGAGTGCACAGGTGTCTTCCGAAGGTGGGGTCAAACAGCAGATTCCTCCCTGACCAGTGTGGTTCAGTGGGTTGGGCATCGTCCCGCAAAGCGAAAGGTCGACAGTTCGATTCCTGGTCAGGGCCAGTGCCTGGGTTTTGAGTTCAGTCCCTGGTCTGCGGATGTTTCTCTCTCTCCCTGTCTCCCTCCCTTGCCCTTTCTCTAAAAATAAATAAATAACAAAATCTTAAAAAAAAAAAAAAAAAAAAGGAGGTGCTGCCGGCCCATCCTGAGCACAGCTGAGCTCGACCAGGGCCCTCCCAACCACGCCAAGGACCCTTCCAAGGTTGTGCCGGGATCTCGGGCCGTGGGCACTTCATTAAGCTCTGGTGGCTAGAACCTGGCAGTGAGCAGAGCCTAGGGAAAAGGCTCAGGTGTGGGCAGGCACTCAGGCCCTACCCCTGCCTCCCAGGCCCGGCCTCGCCCCTGCGGCCTGCTGCTCTCTTCTGACCTCTCCTCTGACCTTCAGGGGGCCCAGGGGGAACTCTGCAGAATCGGGGACCTGATGGGAGCAACTTCCTCCCCCATGCCCCAAGGCTGGAGGGACTTCTCAGAGACTCTGAGCAAAGACTGGCCCAGGGCCCAAGTGGCCAGTGGGCAGCCTCTTTTGTCCTGGGGAGGGGCAGAGCTTTGGCACAGACCCCCCTAGAGGGGCAGGAGGCATGCCTGTACCGCATCTCCCTCAGCCCCTCAGCTTGGGAGATGGGAATGTGGGCTCGGACCCCTGACTGCAGAGCCCACAGAGCCTGGAGAGCCACACCTGCCTTTGCCGACCTGCCCTCTGCCCTGGGGACCCCCAGCCTCTCGACCACCAGCTTTCCCAGGCTTGCCCGGCGTTTGGCCTTTGCTTCCTTCCTTCTTCTTTTCATGAAATGTTTTTACTTGTTGACTTTAGAGGGATTGAGAAAGGAAGAGAGAACCGTCTATGTGTTGTTCCACTCTTCACTGTTTGATGCTTGTGTGTGCCCGGCCCTGGGACTGAATCCGCCTCCTTGGCCTATCGGACGACGGCCGGCCTTTGTTTCCAACTGCCCACCGGCTGAGTCGGTTGGGAGTTCGGCCCCCGCCTGGGGCTCTCACCGTGGTGGGGACTGTGCCCCAGGACCCCGGGCCTCTCCAGCAGGCCCAGCACGGAGGGCTGGGCAGAGCCAGCCTGAGGGGCTGGTGGGCCTTCCGTGGGCTTTTTTCTACTTTTTCTGGCCCTAACAGGGAGGCCTGGGCCCTGAGCAAGTGGGGGGCAAGTCAGAGAGCAGGTGGGGGACACTGGGCTGGGCTGCCCAGGTCCTAGGGATGGGTCAGGCCCCGAGTCCCAGCCCTGAGTCCTGTTGGCCAGCACTGAGTGGCTCCAGGCTGATGCCAGGGCTCCTGGACTTCCCCTGCAGAAAGTCTGACCCCTTCCTGCCCCCACCTTCCCTGCTCTGCAGGGCCCACACCTGCCCAGCCTGGCCTGGGGTCTGGCCCTCTTAGGTGGGGCCAGACCCAGTGACTCAGGAGAAAACAGAGCCCCAGGGCAGGGCGGTTCTGGCAGATGCTGGGAAGGAGACCTGGGTGTCTTTGTTCGTAGCACAAGTGTCGGCCTGGCCGGTGCAGCCACGCCCCTGCCAGGGGGACAGGATGCTCAGCCCTCCTGCCCCTCCTGCAGCCTATGCTTCCCAGTGTTACTGTGGCCCCCCCGGAACCCTCTTCACAGGTGTTGCCCCAAACCCAGCCCTCACAAAGGGAGGTTTCCCTGGCCAGCCCCTCCCCAGGAGCAAAGCCTGAAGGGCAGGGGCCCCCATGTCTCAGGTGCTGGAGTGAAGGCAGGGAACTCCAGGCAGAAGAGGTCCTGGGGGCTGGGAGTCGGGATTCTGTACTGAAGAGGTTGGTTTTGGGGTTGCAGTGACGGCGACCCTGTGGGGGTGGGGGTGGGGTGGGGGTGTCTGGAGCCCCCTCTGGATGAGGTGGAAGCCTAGAGACCTGGCCTGAGACCCTGCAGGGGGACACGGGTACCTGGGCAGATGGCGATGGAACTGGGCTGAATGGCTGGGAACAGGGGCCTCAGAGGGTCTGCCCTGAGCCCGGGGCCGCAGGCCTTTCCCAGAGAGTCCCTGCTGGGCCCTGATGGGTGGATGTCAGCTGAGGCCTGGGTCTGACTTCCAGGACACTTGGGGGTGAGTCGCTGGCTGGACGTCCCTCACCCTCAACACTGGTGTGTTTTTCCAACAAACAATGACGCCCCCTCTCTCCAAAGCAACACGCACCCACCAACTCTGGCAATCCCCGTCGCCCGCCCCCATGGCCTCTGGTGTGGGCCCAGAGCCTGCCGACCAGTCGTCCCCACAGCTTCCTTTGCTGCAAGCATCCAGCCGGGACCAAGGGCTGCCCTGGACCTGGTGTCTCCAGGATGCCCCTGGGCCTGGCTCTGACTGCGGAGCCTCTGGCCCCTTTGCGGGTTCCAGCCTCCAGCACAGAGTCCCTCCCCGTGGGTCCGGTTTTCCCTCCCTGTTCTGGCTGTGTGGTCCCAGCTGCTAAGCCACGGGAGCGGCACTGGTTTTCAGGCTGGTGGCTGTCAAATGGTGGTTCCTGCTGCACCGGTCAGGAAAAGCCGCTTCCTCTCCCCCACCTCTCCCCACGGGCTCTCGCCTCACACCTTCCCGAGCCGAGGGGCTGAGAGCTTTCCTGTTCTATTCACTGCCAGGATCTGTTAGCAGGTCTGACCGGTGGGACCTCCAGGCCGGCCCTCTGACTCCCACGTGCCCGGCCTCCTTTGGCATCTCCACACTTTCTGGATGAAAGATACTCCTCCGGCTCACCCTGCCGGTCCCCTAGCGTGCTTTTCTCCCTTGGCCCCAGCTCCTCTCAGTGGACAGTGGATTTGGAAGCCACGGCTGGAGTGGTGGTGGGCAGAGCTCCACACCTGCACGGCCAGGTCTCTCCCTCTGGACAGAGGGTTGTCCACCGGCTCGCACCGACACCGACCCAGGACCCCATGGGCACCCTCACCCCCGCCCGTCCCATCTTCCCCAGTGAGCAGCTGGCTCCCAAGTCCTCAGCACCCTCAGGGCCCCGTCAGCCCCGTCGCTGCTTGCTCCCAACACGGGCAGGCCAACCTGCCCAGGACATGCTTTTCATTAATGAAGAATATGGTTGTGCCCTGACTCCATGCGGCTCAGTGGGCTGGACATCATCCCGCAAAGCGAAGGGTCGCCGGCTCGATTCCTGGTCAGGGCACGTGCCTGGGTGGCAGGTTTCGTCCCCAGGCAGGGCGCATGAGAGGCAATTGATCGATGTTTCTCTCCCTCTCTTTCTCCCTCCCTTTCCCTCTCTCTAAAAATAAATTTTAAAAATGTTTTTTAAAAAAGAATATGGGTTATTCTTTGGATTTTATAATGTGTGTGGTGGTATTTATCAGCTTTCAAAAATTAGTCATTTACTTTTATTTCTTTTCAGATTCCAAATAAAAATCACGCTTCATCCCAATTTTGCATTTCTTAGTTTGCATTTTTCTTAAATCAGGTCCTCAGCTCTAGGACCTCAAACCTCACCAGCTGAGGTCAGGGCCTGTCTCCTCTGCTCACTGGACAGATTCCAGTCCTGGGGTGGGAACGCCGTCTGCTCCCCTCAACCCCACCCCACACATTTCTCAGACCCCTCAGCAAATCTCGGCCTGGGTCACAAGGCCTGAGGGGGCCTGCCCTCTGCCCCCAGGCCTCACACCTCCTCTCCCTCTCCCAGGAGCCGCCCCTCCCAGACCTGTGTCTCCGCTCTCCTCCTCCCACCCTCCCTGAGCTCCCTGCACAGCACCCCCAGGCCAGCGCTTGGGGGTCAGTGCTGGAGGGCCCAGAGAGGGTCACCGGGTTTGGGGCCTGGCAGCAGGAACGCTACTGCCCGTTTGCCCATGTGGAGGCAAAACGGTGGCAAAATGTCCAACGTGGGGGCTTTTAACCAGGGCCGAGGGCCGACCCTCTCCTGCAGGTGGGGCAGCCCAGGCTCATGTGGTCTACTCCTAAGGGTGCACGGTGCCACACATGTCCCCCCCACCCAGCGCCTCGTCCTGCGACACCGCTGGCAGGGGTGGCTGGGGCTCCTGGGGGAGCTGAGCCCGCAGACCGCACCCTGAGGGCCCAGCAGCAGCTGTTGGGATTTGAGTCCCAAATCAGCCCTGCATTAGCATCTGCTTTGAGTGAGCATTCTCAGATTCAGGGCAGAGGGAGGGGCTCCCAGGGGTGGTCCCCCAGCCCGAGACCTCCCGGGGCCTGGGGGGGGGGGGGAGGCCTCCTCCCTGCTCTGAGTGGAAGCCGAAGCCCCTGGGAGGGGCAGGTGCTGGCAGGGCTCTGAGGGTGGGTTGGGGCCCCCCAGCTGTGCCCCCGGGCCCCGCACTCTCCTCCGGGTCTGGCTCAGCTGCAGCAGCCACTCTGCTTTGTGGACTCTCCCCTCTGACCCCTGACCTGCCCTCTGCAGCCACAGCCAAGGTCAGAGCCCCCGTGGGCCTCCCAGAGCCTCCGCGGTGATGCTAGCGGGTGGCAGGTCCAGCACAGGCCAGGGCTCCCACCTGCCCTTCGTCCACCAGGACCCAGCTGGCCTCACCTTTGCCCAGCATCCTGGGTGGGCCCGGCGCTGGTAGGAGAGGGCAAAGGCCGTAGGGGCCGTTCTCGCCCTGACCGCTCCACCTGGCTCCACCTAGCTCCACCTGACCCTCACCTGGCCTTGCCCCTGCCCCGGCCACACCTTCTAGGGCTTCCCCAGTGGGTGGACACGCTGCCTCCTTTCTGGAAGGTTTCCTGCTGGTTAACCCCAACCTCTTGGAGCCCCCTCCCCATCAGGCTGCAGGTCGAGGTGCCCCCAGTGCCCCAGGGCTGGCAGAGGTGCAGGATCAGGAAGTCCTAGAGAGGGAGGAGGTCAGATAGGAGGTCAGATGAGGTCAGAAGGTTAGATGGGGTCAGTGAGGTCAGGTGAGGTCACTGAGGAGGTCACTCTGGGTGGTGCAACCCCTGCTCCAGCCCTTTTCTGGGGCCCTGCCAGGGGACACCCCCTCTGGTCCTGCGCGGCTGTTGGCTATTTATGCCCTGTGGTCCCTGCAGGGGCCTGTCCTGTGTAGTCTCTTTTGGGTTCCAGCCAGGAAGGAACTGGACAGACAGGGCCCCATCCTGGGCCTGGAGAGGGGTGTGGTCCGGGGCGAGCCTGGAAAGGGTGCAGGGTCAGGCTGGGGCGACCCCCAGGGAGGAGGGAGAGCGCAGGGGTGCTGTGGGGCGGGGCCCTTCCTGACTGGCTGGGCGCCCTCTGGGGAGCAGCTGCAGTGAGCGGGGAGGGTCCTGGACCCAAAAGGAGCTCTGCCCATGGCTGCCCGTCTGTGCTCAGTGAGCAGACTTCATGACCTTGGGTTTCTGGCTGCGAGGGGCACAGAGAGGCAGCTCCTCAGGGCGTTGGAGCCAGAGGCAGCTCAGGGGTCCGGGGAACGAGGGGCAGAGGCTCTGGGCTCTCCGCTTCCATGGAGGGTGGGCCGTGGACCCCCTGACACCTGCCACAGGAACTTAGAGAGGCCTCTAGGGGGTCCCTTTGGGAAATTGTTCTAGAACCAGCCTCTAGTTTGGCTGCCTCCCCCATTCAGCCTGAGTGGTCTTACAGAGGACGGATATGCGGAACCTTCCAGAAGCCCACATTTCTCAGGCAGGGAGGCGGCTCCAGCCTGGCACTGGGAGCGGCTGTGTGCAGCAGGCACCTCAGGTGCAGGTGCGGTAGGAAACCCCCGAGGGGCCGCCTGCCTGACGCAACCCAGGCATCAGAACCCGGGCATCAGCTGGGCCGTTGCCACTGCAGGGAGGAAAAGGCAGCCCTGTGCGCTGGGCGCGCCCGCCTGGGGCCCCGGGCCTGGCCCGGCTCCTTCTGCACCGCCAGGCCCCCGGGGTGGCTGTGCTGCTGGGGTCTGGGACCAGCTGCCCTCTCTGAGCCTCCTCTCACCGAGGAGGCAAGTTAATGAGGCCGCTGGTCCCCGCTGGTCCCCACTGGTCCCCACCACCTGGGTAATTGGTCTCCGAAGGCAGGAGAGAGCCTCCAAGATGCCTGGGGCCGCCACTGGGGATGGGGCTCGAGAAAATTACCATCTCCTTTTTCCACTCGCTGGGGCATAACTGTGCCGTGGGGCCGCCCACCGGGCACAGAGCACTTGTTTTTCAGCTGCACCCGAGGGAGGACGGGGAGGGGTGCGGGGAGGGGAGCGGGCGGCCCGGCGGCCCCCGGCACCTGGACTCCGCACTGCCTGGATTGGGAGGAGCCTGTTTTGCAGGGTTTTTTGAAACTTGAGGTGAAATGTATGGAACACAAACTCAACCGTTTTAAAGGGAACAATTCGGGGCACCTGGTGTCACTGTGCTGGACAACCGTCACCTGGGTCTGGTTCCAGAACGTGCCTCCTGCCCCAACCCCCCGGGACAGCCACCGGGTCCCCCACCCCAACTCGGAAGCCACCTCCTGCCCTGTCTCCACAGCCACTTCTGTCCACAGACCCTGCACCCACCGCAGCCCTGTGCTGCCGACCGCAGGATCCTTGCCTGCGCCCTGCCCTTCGGGTCCAAGGACTGGCACCATCCAGGCCGGGACCCCCGCAGAGGGCAGCAGAGGGCCGGGTGAGGAGAAAGGAATGAGAAGCCCGCTAGGGCCAAGGTCAGGGGCTGCAGGCGGACAAGGAGATGGGGGCAGAGGTCAAGGACTGCAGGGTGCCCTGAGAGCAAGGCTTTGCAGTAGCCGGGCCATTCCCACCCCCCCACCCAGCCGTGCTCGTGTAGGGGGCTGGGGTGCCCGAGGGGGGATGACTCCATGCAGAGTGGGCACATCAGGGTGTGGGGAACATTGAGTCGGGTAGGTGTAGGGGGGGAAAACCGAGGTTGAAGCTTTGGGTAACAATGAGTGACCTGCTGGTCGGATGTCAGGGGGGTTGGAGCAGGGGCCAGAGGGTCTGCAAGACCACCCAGCCCTAGCCCGAGGTGTCAGCCACCCATCAGAGGACCAGCACCCGCGAGACTGCCAGGTTTCAGAGCTGACCGAGGGAATCCTGAGCCCCTCGGCCCATGCGCCTGGCCACTCTCACTGGGCTCATGTGAGGGGCACCAAAGCCAGGTCCCCAAAGCACGGGACCGCAGTCACACGCAATCGATCCGGTTGGTGTTTAAAAAGAGGCTGGGAGCCCTAACGAGAAGGATCAAGACTTGGCTGAGCCCCTCCCTGGTGGGCGAGACTTCGAGTCTTCGAGTAAAACTGAGGCTGGGTGTGGGGGGTTGGAGGTCTGGGGCCACAGAGGCCTGTGCTGCCACACGCCTGTGACCAGGCGCCCGCATGCCCCTGGCCTGTAGGGCCTCCCTCCCAGGATCTAGCATTGCTGGGCGGGCTGGGTGGACTGGGTGGGCTGGGGGTTTTGGGGGAAGGGAGCACCCTGCGAGGGCCCTGCAACATTCCACAGCAGAGGTGGCTCCGGTGGGGGTGGGGGGAACAGGAAGGAGAAGGCAACACAGAGGCCAGGCCAGTAGGAGGCCAGGACGGAGCCTGAGGTCACTGTGACCTTGACCAGCCAAGCAGCTGTGGGGAGGAGCCAGGCTGTGGGCTCTGGAGAGAGGAGGGAGGCAGTGGGCAGCTTTGCAGATGGGGAGGCCAAGCAGGGCAGTGGCTGGAGGGCCCCTGGGGGCAAGGAGGATTTTGTCAGAGATGGGGGACTGCAGGGCTGGCACGGGGGTGGCAGGTGGACACTGTGGAAGCCTGAGGCCCCCAGGAGGCTCCCCTCAGTCAGGAGCATGGCAGCCACCCCGGGATGGCTCAGCCTGACCCTAGTGTGAGAGAGGAGGCTTGGGGAGGGGCAAGTCCTGCAGCTGTGGGTGGGACCCAAGGAGGTGGGGGAGAGCAGGCACCCCTGGGGACCAGGGGCAACCTCGACACAAAGGGAGGGGTGGAGTCCACCAAACAAGGAGTGTCCTGCTGGGTCCTGCCCAAGGGGCAGCCCGGGGGTGTTCAGTGGGTGGGGGGCCCTGAGAAGAGGCCCCGGTGGGTACAATGAGGGGGAGAGGGTGGGGGAGGGCCTGTGAGGAAGACAGTGGACCCTTGGGCCAGGGCGGTGGGCTGGGGAGAGCGGTTCTGGAAGCAGGATTTTGAGGGTGGGAGTGGGAGGAGGCAGGGGTGGGTTCAGGGAGGTGGGGCATCCACGGGCCCTGGGAGGGGCAGGTCCCTTTGAGGTACCAGTGCACAGCTCTGAGCTTGGAGTTCCGAACCCCTGGGCCTTCAAGGAGGGCAGCGGGAACTGTCAGAGGGGGAGTCCCAGGGCTGCTTCGATGACGGCGTGGGCGGATGTCCTGCCCAGCCAGATGGAGTAGGTGGGCTGGGTGGCCCCCTGAGTGTGAAGGCAGTGAAGGACCATGCTGGCACCCACACCAGTGCTTCGGGTAGAGCTCTCTCTCCCCCACCTCAACGTGGGCATCTGGGAATGTGACCCCAGGCAGCACCTCAGGACCCCTACATCCCACTGGGGTACGGGGGCCTTCACACCCCAAACTGGAGGCTCCTGACATCATCTGTGGTCCCACCCCATTTCTGCCAGTGCCCACGCTGTCCCTGAGTTGGGTGGGGCCCGGGCTGGGGTGCCAGGGACGTGGGAGCCTCTGGACCACCTCCCACCCATTCGATCATGTGCTGACATTGTCGGCAGCCACCCTGGCTGCTGGGAGCCCCTGGAGCAGGGCCTGGGTCCCACCTGGTGGGTGGGGGCTGGGTGCTAGACTAACAGTCATCAGGGGCCACAGCTGCAGAGCACAAAGCGGGCAGGGCCTGCGTGGCAGAGGAGGCCACGCCAGCTTCTGGAACTATCCAGGCGAAGCACATCGGCCTCACTGTTGGGCCGATAAATGCTGAGCTGGGGTGACAGCCCCGAAGCCAGGCCGTGTGTGGGAACGTCTGTCAGGGGTAGCCGTCAGTGGTCAGCCAGGACGGGGCTGTGGCCCAAGGCAGGTACAGGCTTTCGAGCAAGAAACACCTCAACCATCTGAACAGTAACACAAGCGGAGTGGCAGGAGCTCTCAGAGTCCTCACCGTCCACTGTTGCCAGGCAACACGATGTCCCAGGGGAGGCCCATCATGGAGCATCCTTGGCTCTCGTCCCTGCAAACCCGTCAGAGTCGAAAGCACCGCAAGGGAAATTGCATTAGACGCGCCGGCCCTGCCTCCCAAGCCCGTGCTCAGAGACCCTGCCAGCCCTCAGCTGGGCGGTGGCCTGAGTTCCATCTCGAGTCCTCGCCGTGCCCGCTGCACCAGAAGCAGGACACACAGGTGGGCGTTTCGTGGACGGGACGGGATGTGAAAACAGAAAACACGGCCCCCAGACCTCGCTGGGCTCACAGTCACGGCGGAGCGTCGGTGCAGACGGAGCAAGGGAGGCGCGGCAGAGGGGAGCACCCTGGGGAGGGGTCGGAGGCACAGCACGGTCTCCACAGACCGCGTGTCTCGTTCACACCATCGTGAAGTGGAAAAATCGTGAGGAATCACCAGAGACCGTCTACATTCGACGTTCAGCCAACGGATTCCCTCTGAATTTGGGCCTTTCAAGGAAAAAGTCGGTCCCAGGATTTTCCACACCTCGTCCCGGCTGCAGCTGCCAGAGCAGGCCAGAGGCGCCCAAGGCAGCGGGTCCAGCCGCCTGGGAGCTGGGGTGCAGCAGAAGGCGCAGGGGGAGGGTGGCTGCTGTGGTCTGCACGGAAAGGCCCGCCAGGGCCTCAGGACTGAGTTGGGCTGAATCCTGAGCCACATGAGAGGGGAGCTGCCTGGCTTCCTTTGCTGCGCCCACCAGAGCCTCTGTGGGCGGGAAGCAGACCTGCCCCACGAAGGTGGCCCTGGACCAGACACCCAGGGACGCCCCGCCACTTACACTTCAACATCTGCACACAGTCCTGGCCCGCCTCCCTGGGAGCTCCCCCAGCCCACCCCTGCTCCCGGGGGGCGCAGCTCACTCTGGGGCTGTGCCCCCGGTAGGGGCCCTGGGGGCAGCACATCTGTCTTGTTAAGCGGGGTCCCCGCCTAAACACACCTGCAGGCCCGTCCAAGAGGTGAGACGTGGCCTTCTCCCGCAGACCCCCAGGACACGGGCGGGCAGAGGGCACCACGGCCTCCATGCAGAACCCGCAGTGCCGAGGACACTACCCCCTTCCGGCCTGACCCTCCTTGCTGAGCCTCAGTTTCCCCATCTGTACCCACCCCTCCCCTCTGCCTTTTGTCTGTTCTACAACAAGGTAGCAGGCAGCCAGGGGCAGTGAGATGTCTGAGCCACCGCGGGCAGGGCCTCTCCTGCCTCTGGTGACCAGACACGGGGCCCAGCCCTGTCCGAGTGCAGAGCGCCTCAGCTCTAAGCAGCTCCTGCCGCCTTGGGCCCTATCGGCGCGAGGGCTGCCCTGACCCCTGGGACCTCACGCCGGTGGCCACCACTCAGGGTGCGCTGCTGAGTTCTAGGAGCCGCCCAGGGGCGTCCAGCCATCTGTCTGTGACCACCCACCCGTGGCTGACCGAAGGTCGGAGACACCTGTGAGACCAGGGGGCAGTGAGCAGGCTCCCGACCTGCAGGGCTGCCCCTCGACTCCCCAGCTGTCCAGAGGCCCAGGTGTCTGAATTCCAGCCACAGCTCTGCTCCTCCCCTGGGAACGCAGGCCTGGCCCCACTGTCTCGGACTCTGGGGACTCACACGCCTTCACCTGACAGAAAGGGGCCTTCAGAACCGCGCCACCTCCCAACCATCACCTACATCACCTATGTCACCTACAACACAAACAGTGTCTCAGCTGCAGGCAGTGGAGTGACCCAAGCCCTGGGAAGGAAGGCTTCTTTCAATTGTACAAGTTCAAACCCAGCTTTCTGGAAAATTCACTTCACTCCACAGGCCAGGAGGCTCCAGCTGGCACACAGGTGGGGGGCCGTCTCTGGGAGGGGCCTCCCTCCTCACACACAGCTGTGACCAGGGCTGCTGCAGATTGGCCAGCCCCACAGCTCCCCTCCATGCCCTTCCTGGCTTCCTCCGCCCCTCAGGTGTCCTGGCCCACCAGCCCAAAGGGTGCAGGAAGCTCTGGAAGGTAGTCAGGGAGGGCTTCCTGCTGGAGTCGGCCTGGGGTGGGGGAGAGCCTGCTGCGCCCACCCGTTCTTGGAGAAGGAGGGAGACAGAGGGAGCTGGTGGCTGGTGGCTGGCAGCTGGCGGAGCTGGGGTTGAGGGCAGGTCAGGACAGCCCCAGTCCCAGTGAGGCCCAGGAAGGCGGGCTCACTGCCTTTGCTCCTTTGCTCGGGCCTGCCCCCCCCTCGCAGGGCCCACAGAGAACAGCAGGCAGGAAGGCTGGAGGTGCCCACATCCGGGAGCCCAGGATGGGGCAGAGCCCTGCGGGCTGTCCCCTGGCCCCCTCCGCAGGTGGCGCCTGAGAGTGTGCACGCAGGCAAGCACCATGCAGGGGCTGAGCCTGAGGAGCTTGTGGGCGTGGGAGAGGGGCCCAGGGAAGACCACAAGGAGGGTCTGGGCGAGGGCCCATCAGCATGGAGTTCGGGTCTGGGCCCTGGCCCCTCCACACGGCTGTACCTGAGAGGGTAGGGGGACTTCAGGAGAGCTCTGGAGCCCCCTCCCACTGGGATGCTTGAGGTGGCTGCCTGTCCCTGTTGACCCCTGTGACAGAAGACCTGACCCCTTCTCCAGGCTCAGGGCATTTGAACCCGGCCCAGAGGCTGTGCCACCAGCCTGAGGTGGGCCAGATGGGGGTGGGAGGGTCCTCTCTGCTGGGAGTCTCACGTGCACCTGTGCACGGCAGGTGGCAGAGGCCCCAGAAGGACCCACAGCTCTAGACACTGGGGAGCCCCTGACGGTGGCGGGGAGGGAAGGGGAAGTGGAGGGACAGCCAAGCCCCTTTCATTTCAAGCCTCTGCCCTTTTCAGGGGGCCCTCTCTGAGGGTCACTTTGGGCCCAGGACGAGGAGTCCCCAGTTGGAGCCTGCCCTGCTCCAGCGCTCCCGCGCTCACAGGTGCAGGGGAGGGGGCAGAGGGGGTGCGCAGGGGCTGTGGAGGCTCCTCTCCCTTCACCCCCGCCCATCCCCGCCCATCCCCCTCCCACGCAGGACGGTCCCTCCCCTCCAAGCCGCCTCCCTCAGCGCCTTTGTCTCCTATGCACCTGGCCGGGGTTTCGAGTTTCCTTATGCAAAGCTGGGCTCCCCACCCACCGCACCCACCGCACCCTCTCCACCCTCCATGGAGGAGGCGGTCCCCAGAGCGAGGCCTCCACAGAGCCCCTGCGGGCCAGCATTGTTAGCTGGAAAACGGAGGACGGGGCGGGGCTGGGGTCGTGGACAGGTGCTCCGGCTGGGGGTGGGGGCAGGTGTGAGTGCGAGGAAGGACCAGGCTGCCAACCGGCAAAGCCCTGTGCTGTGGCCTAGTGCCCAGGGCGAATGGGCCGCCTGGCCGGGGCTCCAGCTTCCTGCCTGCCTCCTGGGCTGGGCTGAAAGGGTTAAGCGCCCCACCTTTGTTTGCATACCTGCACCTGTACTCGAATTAACCCGGGAGCAAAGCGAGATTGCTGGAGTCCCACCAGGAAGACCTGTCCTCCTGTCTGCCCCACGCCCTTTGCACCAGCAGGAACTCACCCCCCTACTCCTGCAGCAAAAGGCAGGGTCTGATCACAGCAGAGAAGCTTAAGGCCCTATGTTTGGATCCCACCTGCTGGGAGGGTTTAGGGTGTTTGCCCAGGGAGCAGGAGGCCTTGACTTGGCTCCCCCAGCTGCTGCTCACACCAACCCCTCTCGCGGGCTGCAGTCCTGCTCCAGGTGGCCACAGTGGCCCTCCACCTGCCAGCCCAGCCCACTCACCTGGGATGGACCCCAGCACCTCCTCCACGGGGAAGGAGCCACCACAGTCCTCCACTCACAGCCCCCAAATACTTGTGTTTGGCCAGGCCTCTGCTCAGCCCCAGCCCTCCAGGACCACCTCGCCCATCCTGCCGCCCGACCACCTCACCCACGTGTCTCAGAGCTCTGCCCGGGACCCCATCAGCTTGCCCTCCACAGGGCACCCAGCTGGGTGGGGAGGGTGAAATGGACGTGGGCTGCGACGTGGACTGCGACGTGGACACCCGCCCTTTTACTGTGAGACGCGTGCCCCGCAGGCCCCTACCCCACTTCTGCCAGAGCTCCGAGGGGGCATTGCAGGCCCCTCCCCCAGGCTGGAGTGCCCACCATAACCCTGGGGGCTGCGGGCCACAGTGACACATGCCGAAGGCCCCCCTTTCTGACAGGAGACAGATGTGCTTCTGATGACAGTTCATGGCCCACACAGGACACGTGAGGACAGGGAAGGCTCTGGACCCCTCACGTGGGACGGCCATGTTGGCCAAGTATGTGAGAGGCCTGCCTTCCCTTGAGACCATCTTGCCTGCCGGGCCCCCACAAGGTGACATCCTGGGGGCACAGGCGTGGACAGGAAGGGAGGGACGCTTTCATGGATAGGAGGCGCCACTCTATTCTGGGGCTTGCTGTGGGATGGGGGTGCAGAAGGCCTGGGGGTCCTGTGGGGGGCACAGCCACACTGGGGCCCTGCAAGTGGAGGGAGAGGCAGGCACTCGGATCCCGCTGTGCTGCCCACGGTGGGCGAGTCTTCCCAACCCCTGACTTCTCACACGCTCCGGCAAAGATGTGCACGTGAATCAAATCCTTTTAAATTTTTTTCAGGAAAACGGAGCTCAGGATCCACATTCTAGGACAGTTCTGCTCCGCAGACTGACTGCCCGCTTGGTCAAGTCCCGGAAAGCTCAGTGCTTGTCAAACAGACCTGGGAGGGGACCCGGATCTGGCCTGAGCCAAACCATCTCATGGACAGCCAGACAGCCAGACAGCCAGACACCATGGAGGTCCCTGAAGCTCCTGTGCTGGCCGATGCACACTGGGCAGGGCAGGCGGGAGGGGAGGTGGTCCCTTCTCTGTCCCTGGCAGCCCGGTGTCTGCGGGAGGGAAGGGCGTGGGGGGTTAACCACGAGGGGAGGAAGTGAAACATTAAACGCCAGACTGTTGTCTGCTGGCCGCCTCCCACTGGCCTGGGAACCACAGGAAGTCCAAAGCGAACTTCCCCCACCCCGGGCGCTGGGCGGTCCGCAGGGCCTGGCGGGGGCGGGGGCCACCGTGTGCCCCAGCTCCCAGCTGCACCCACAGGCCCTGCAGCGGGGCAGGCGAATCTGCCCACAGGGCGGCCTCCCCCTCACACTGACTCCAGGAGGGAAGGACACCAGTCCCAGGCTGCCCACCGGGCCCCCGGGCCAGACCAGGGACCCACCTCATCACCCTGTTGGACCATGTGCGTCTTCTGGGTGCTTCTTCTGTAAGAGGCATTTTGGCTCAATTCTCCTTCATACCAATATGGGCACACAGATCCTGCTGAGTGACATGGCTGCGTGGCCACCCAGAGACACCGAGTCCTTTCCCTCCCTGGGTAGCGTCCCTGCATCGGGGACCTCAGGCACTGGTCCATCTCCCTCCGCAACTCAACCGACTGAGGGTCAGAGACAGCATGTCCGCATCCGCATCCTCACCCGCGGGTTCACAACCACAGACCCCCGAGGTTACGGTTGCTGCGCGGCTGGTCGCATCGCGGACGCGCAGGGCCGGCTGTGTTCATGGAGGAAAATGCGCCTCTCGGTGGACCCACAGCGCGGACCCACGGTGCCCCAGGGGCAGCGGAGCAGAGTCTCCTAACCGTGGATTTTCACTGGTGGCTCCGCAGGGACGAACGGCGCGTCAGATGGACCTTCCCTTCCCCGTCTCACCTGCATCTGCTGCCCCCAAGTCGCCTACACCCTTCCCTCCATGGGGGGGGGAGGGCATCTAATGCCCTGTGATGAACAAACTGTGTCCCCAAAACTCCTAAGTGATGCCCTGACCCAGTACCTCATTTGAGATAGGGCCTTAAAAAGGCAACCAAGTTAAAGTGAGGCCAGCAAGTGGGGCCTCGTCCAGTCTGACTCCGCCCTCATAGGGACAGGAGAGCCAGGCCCAGGTCACTGAGGAAAGGCCGCGGGGAGGGGGCCTAGGAGACCCCAGCTCTGCCAGCACCGGGCTCCCAGGCTCTCTGACGTCCAGCCTCCAGGATCTGGAGGAAATAAATTCCTGTTGTTCCAGCGACCGCCCCCCACGTCACCCCCTCTGGCCTTGCACCTGCGAGCCCTCACGGGAACGAGGGACCTGGGGGTCTGCTTTCCAGAGGCTTCTGACTCCGCTGACGGGAGCGGCCCACCTTCCCTGAGGGCCCCGCCCCACCGGTGCCTCTGCTGCTTCATTTTGCCAGCGAGACACGTCCCGAGTGCCACCTCCCTTCCAGGGTGGCCAGGTGCCACCAGGCCCCTGGCAGACACAAAGCCCACTGTCCAGGGCCCCCAGCTGCCCCTGGGGGTAGCCACCCTCGAGGTGTGGAAGGGCAGCTCCACCTGCTCCCCGGCCCCACCCTGCCCCTCCTCGACCTGGGCTGTCCCCTGAGAGGCCCACCTCCAGGCACCCGCATGGGGACTGTCCCTGCGTCTGTGACCGCTGCTTCCCTGAGAAGTCGGGACTCTGCCCACAAGCAGCCCTCACCCACCTTTCTTAACATGCAATTTCCTGTCTGTTCTTGACAATTTCTAAGCGCTCTTAACACAAATGGACTTTAAGCCCTTGTCATCTGCGCTGAAACGTTTTCTCAAATCAATGCTTTCTCTGTGGACTCGGCTCATGGAATATTTTTCTGGATTGAAGTTTTAACTTTGAGACAGTTGATGGGACTGTAAGGAAACATTGAATTATATAGATAATTTTTAATATATCATATATGTGATATGTACAGATATATAAAATATAAAATTACTGTGTTTTTCTAGACCATGCAGGGAGAAAAGTTTTTTTAAAGACCTTATTATTAATGTCCTCGGAGAGGTAAGGAAAAATATTGTGACCGCAGAAAAAGACCAGAAATAAATATTCAGAGAACAAAAGTGACTTGGAAATCCCGGTGGCAGCCGGAGTGACAAGCTCCAAGGAAGAAGACTGGGAACCAGAGTTGAGGCCCCTCCTTGGCAGCAAATCAAAGGGCCAGGAAAAGGAAGCAGGGAAGGTCGTGAGAGGCCAGTCTGAGGTCAAAGGCCCTGATGGCATTTACCGCAGACAGAGCGAACAGAGAGAGGAGGACATAAAAATTAATAATCGAGAAAATTTCCTGGAACTCGAGGGCAGGAAGGTCCAGACTGAAAAAGCTGCTGGGAACCTAGCAAGGGAGACACAAGTGACCCACACGAAGGTCATTTTCATGAATGGTCAGAACACAGGACAAAAAGAAGGCCCTAGAAACTTCCAGGAGAAAAGCAATTATGCCAGAAAACGGGAGTGAGAGTGACCTCGCAGAACCCACGGCCTCGGGGGCTGGGAGACGCTGGGATTCGAGGGAGTGTGGCGGCCAGGCTTGCATCTGCACCCCACGCCGGCCCCTCAGGGAGAGCGCAGGGAGGTGTTTTAAGGCCGCAGGTCTGCCACCTGCCCTTTCTCGGGAAGCTGAGGAGAACATGCTCCCTAAGAAGAAGAGGAAGCTGAGGAAGAGGAAGGACGGGTCCCCGGAGGCCTGCCCAGGAGGAGGAAGGGGAGCTTCAGGGTGAAGTCCAGAGCGGTCGGGGGTCCGGCCCTGAGCAGCCCCCAGGACCAGAGAGGCGCATGTTCCCACGGGGCACCCCAGGCACCCCCGTCTTTCAGTCTGGGTGGCTGGTGAGTCTGCGGATGATTCAGTCATGAGCTCAGAAAACTCCGCCAGCACGAAAATAGAAAGGGGATCATTAACTCTGGGGAAAACCACACGTCTGCAGTGGGGACGGTGACCACAGCACACCACCGGCCGGATATGATCACACACGCAGAGCCAACGGAAGTCAGCAAGCAACCCTGTGGGAGCACGGGGGACCCACGAGGGTGTGAGGAAGTGAACGCCCGCAGCGTCCTCAGGGGGCATCTGACGCAGACACGCGAGAAGCTGCTCTCCGGCGGCGTGGCGCCGCGAGTTCGGCAAACAGCACGAGGGTTGGCCGCACAGACCAGGGGGTCTGGGCCGGTGGGGGCTGTGAGGGTGGGAGGCTGTCTGTCCTGGAGATGCCTGGCTCTGAAATCACACACAGGTGTAACTGGCTAAGTGTGAAATGAAAAGCTTACTGGGTGCGGCCTTCATCCTCTGAGGCCCGGGGTCACTTCTTAGGGTGACCCGTAATCAGAGGTCAGCCAGCGCTGGCCATGAACGTCTGTTCCCCTGGTTGTCCAGGGCAGGTCGCTGCTCGCCTCTCCTGGCTCCTCTGCAGCTCCTGACCTTGTCATGTCCCCACCTCCTCCTTCCTGCTGTGACAGCATCCGTTTTTCTGGGACCTCCCACTGTGGGACCCCACCCCCACCCGTGTCCACGGCGACACGCCCACATGGCCACTCCAGACCGAGTGCCTGGGCCTTAGGCCCCCACCTTGTCTCTTTTGTGCCCCCACGTTCCCCGTGACGCCCCGGGCTCCTGAGTCTGGGCAGGAGTGAGTTCCAGCCTTGGGGCCGGAAGCTGGTCCTCCTCTAGCCAAGGAGAGTTCCCTTGCACACTTACAGGGCGTCCATGGCACACCTGTGTCTCGCTACACGGAATAAATTTCCTGGCAAGAGCTTCCTGGCATCACCGTGTCCAGGAAACGCAAACCATGGCCCCCGGGGCCCGTCCCCTTCTTCCTGGGCCCAGTCTGGCTGTGCCCTCCCACCCGGCTGGGCCACAGTTGGGCCTGGGAGCAGTTTAGGGCCTTCACAGTGCTCCCTCCCACAGCAAGCTCAACGACATCCGAACACGCCACCGGGGGCCAAATCCCCAACTTCCCCCGGGGCCCGGGGGTCCCCTCGTGCCTTCTGTGCAGACACATGGGGCTGAATGCCAGCGGCCACCTGCCGTGGGAACTCCGGTGGCTGGCCGGCCGGCCGGCCTGCACAGGTGTCTCAGCCAGCCCAACCTTTGCAGTTGTTTCAAACACCCCCCAATGTGTGCTGAAGGGGCGGCCACCGCTCTACTCCCAGCAGAGAGAAGAACCGCAGTTTCTGCGACTCCCTCCAAGGGACCCCGGGGCCTGACCAGCCGAGCCCCTATGCTTCCACTGGTGGGCCCGATGCCACCAGAGCTCCAGGACAGGGCAGGCAAGGGCAGGTTAGACTGCAGCTCGGATAGAAAAGCTTCAGAAGCGGGGATTGAGGCTCCCACAAACCCCGCAATGCAAGCCCCTTCCTGAGGCTTCCCGTCAGCCTCAGTCCTACCTGGTCCCGGGGAGACGGCGCTGGCTGCGGCCTCGGCCGTGAGGCTCCCAGGTGGCGTTATCGGCCTGGCCAGCTGTGGAAAGCGGTGGAACCCTTTGCCTGGTACGACGGCCTCCGCAGCACGGCCCAGGAATTTCACGTTGAATAATTTTTAACTTCTGCTGTGAGAGGAAGCCAGGCCTGTGCATCGTGTCTGTCCGCACAGGAGCACCCAGAGCTTTCCGTTCAAAGTCAACACGCCGGTAACAACGGGGAAGCTGCCTTGGAGGGCAAAGGGAGAAAAGAGCAGAGAAAGAAAGCAGTCGCAGGCACTGGGCCGGGGCGCACTCCCTGCTGGAGAGCAGCCAGCGGGCCTCAGGTGGGGCCCCCACGCCCTCGCATGGCCCTGCACACCGTCCCCGGCCCCCCCGCTCCCACAGGTCCTCATCCCAGCTCCAGCCACAACCCTGCGGCTGGACAGGGCAGAAGCCACATAGAGCTCTGGTGGTCCTGTGGCCACGACGGGGGAGGGGACAGCCTGGCCGGCCGGCCCTACCCCAGGTGACTGTCACACAGTGCACTGGGATGGGCCATGCCCAAACCCAAGTTTCCTTTAAAAAGACCTTGTGTTTCTCGAGGTCTGGGTCAGGTGTGACCTCTGCTCATGGAGCCACGTGGGAGGGCACTGGGCCACCACAGGAGTGGCATCTTCACCGCAGAGGATGGGGGCCAGTGGCGGAGGCTTGGCGCCGGGGAGGGAGCAGGGGTCTTGTGTGATGCCGCGTGGAGGTGTCTGAGTAGAGGGACAGTCCCAGCAAGGCCACAGGGCCAGGGCCGGGGTGGTTGAGCATCTACAGCCCCAGCCCCACGGGCCGTCCGCACTGGGCCCCTCGGCTCCGCCAACGGGCTCAGATGTGTCCCCGCAAGGCCCGGGGTCTCCTCTTCTGGGACACTCTTGTTTGTAGCCTTTGCCCACCTCCTCATCTGCAGCAAGGTGGGCGCCACACACAGCACCAGGCTTGCAGCTGGACCGGACAGCCTGCCCACCCCTGCCGTGTTCTCTGTGCCGGCACTTCCCTGCCCGGACACCCCTGGGGGCATCACAGGGCCCCTGGAACGCGAGGGCCCCGTGGAGCTGCCCTCGTGGTGACTGCAGGGCCCATGTATGAGCGGCGACTCTGATGGCACAGGAAGTGCTCACAACGTCCCCAGGCACGGGGTCCCGGCGGGCGCAGGGGACAGGCAGCGTTGCAGAGAACAGACCGGCCCCCGCTGGCCGAGGCCAGTGCGTGAGCAGGGAGGGATGACTGCCGCCTGCCCCGCGGCTCCCCAGCTCTCGGGGAGATGCTTCTTCACAGGCAGGTGCCCCAGGAGGCTGCACTCGGGAAAGCCCCAGACGCCCAGGACCACAGACACTCGAGCTAAAGCAGAATGAGGTCAAGTTTATTCAGGTGATGGCACGGCTCTGGGTGCCAGCGCCCCTCTGTCAAAAACTGGCAAGAAGCACAGACCGAACAGGGGCGCCCCGGGGTGCACTCCTCCTGCCGTCACAAACCAGCAGCCTTTTGGGGAACGCCATCGATGCTGCATAAACGGGCAAGACCACCCGAGGAACAGGGGAGCCGAGGGCCCCCCACCACCCGGATGGTGTCCGTGAGCTCCGACCAGACCAGGAGCGGGTTGGTACCGAGGACCGAGGTGGCAAAGGGTACCAACCAGGGCTTGTGAGATAAGGGGACTTCAGTCTGGGGGTGACCAGGGGACAAAGAAAAGGTGGGGTGGGGCTCTTGGGGAAGCGTCCCTGGGAAGGGAACAGCCTGGGGGGAAATGGACAGAGGGCACGTGGTTGAGAGCCAGGGCAGGTATGGGGGACCGGTGCGTCCAGGGGGCAGGGGTGGCCGGTGGCGGCCCAGTGCCAGAGCGGGCGGGGTCCTGCCAGCCAGCCAGGGCAAAGGTCGAACTGGGGGGAACCACAGAGGTGCAGGGGTTTGCGGGGACCGGAGGCCCCATCCCTGGCAGGACTGAGGGCAGCAGCCGAAGGCCAGGAGGATGCACACTGCCCGGCGGCAGGTCTGAGGGTGGGGGACCAGCAGGTCGGGGCCACGGGGGCCGAAGGGAGGCCGCGGGGTCAAGGTGCTGTCGGTCCCCAGAGGAAGCACCAGGTCAGAGGCCAGCAATCTGACCCGGCCCATCCTGGGGCTGAAGAGCAGGGCAGGTGGCGAGGCTGCACCCCTGTTGGTCTGCACCTGGTGACCGCCCGCCACGCCCAGCGCCCCGTCCTGCACCTCGGGGACCACCTGCTCCGCCTGCAGGGCTGCCTCGTGTCCAGAATGGGAAAGGCAGTGTGACAGCAAGCACTTTCCGCCCGCAGGGAGGTCCAGGGACACAGGTGCATGGCGGTGGGGGCACAGTCAGGTCTCAGAGCAGGGCGGCGGAGGCATGTGTGCATGTGTGTGGTCGTGTGAACACGTAAGTGTGCACACTTGTTCACATGTGCACGTTTGTGTGGTCATGCACACACGTGTGTGCGCGTACACGTGCATACACGTGGGCACCACCTGTGTGCAAGCGTGCACACACGTGTGCACATACATGGTGGTGTGTGTGCGCCTGTGCATGAGCATTCTCCACACCCTCACGCCCACCAGGGAGGTGACCGGGGGCCAGGTGCAGCACTGGCCCCTGGTTACTGAAGGCACAGTCTGGCCCTTGGCTGGGAAGGCTGAGCCTGAGATACCTCCCCACTCCCAGGCCGCCACAGCAGGTGCCCCTTCCTCCTGGCACTGGCCCTCCTCCAGTCCTGGGGCCCAAGCACGGGGGCCAGGAGGTCCCCGCAGAGCAGCTGCGGGCTCTGGAGCCGGAGAAGACCCTTCCCAGGACACACTTGGGCGTGCCGAATTCCTTTAGCCTTGGAAGGCTGCGCTCAGGGCTGACCAGAAACGGGGGCGCCCATGCGGCAGCGTCGGGTCAGCGTGGGGACTGACAGGGGGCTTTTCCTTCTGGAATGAAGTGTGGCTGTGAGGAGCCGGTGGGCTGGGACCCATGATAGTCCCCGGCTCCCGCTGGCACGTAGGCTGTGGGGGTGCAGGCCATGGCCTGTGGGAACTGGGAAGGGGACAAGCTGTTCCCAGCTGTTGGCCGTCTCCAGAAAGGATGAACTGCACGACATGATGTCCAGCCCTGGGGGAGGGGCTTTGCCAGCCCAGCCAGAGGCACCAGGTCTCAAGAGGGGTCACTCAGCCGTGAGCTGGGCAGTGGGAGTTAGACCACTGATCACCTACTGGTCCCCCACAGGCCCCCCACTGGTCACCCACTGGCCAGCCACTGTGGAGTGGGTACGGATGACCCCAGCACTGACCCACCTCTATGTTACCACTGCCGGCACTTTGGGGCGTTTCCTTACAAAGTTTTTGCCTCAACATAGTAAATGTAACATAAATAAATGAATGTTGGTTAAAAGCCAATGAGACTCTGTCCACTTGAGACAACATTGTATTTCCCCCTTATCGCTGTTACTCCTCACGGACACGGCCATGTAGCTGCATGTGGGGATATGGTTTGGCCTGGCAGCTACCTGTCCACCACAGGGTATTGTGGGACCACCTGTCTCCAGTTCCTGAGTAGAATTCCAGGGGCGAGGTCAGAGAGGTAGTGCCCCAGGCAGGTGACAACCACATCTGTGTCCCCTGCTTAAGCTGACTTCCCAGACCAGCCCCAGGGAGGAGGTTGGCTCAGCCAGGAACAGGGAGTGAGGGCCAGCCCCCCAAGTTCTGCAGGTAGCCACATCCTCAGCCCCCTTGGTGCCGCCCCTGGGGACACTGGGGCCCCCCAGGCCAACAGTCCAGGGTGGTCTAGGGGACCCCACTCAGAGCTGCAGGGTCTCCTGCGGCCCCTCCTGGGCTGGGCCCCCACCTCCCTCTCCTCGTCAGTCAGCAGCAGCCTCCTGTGCCGAGGCAGCTGCTCCAGCATCTGTGCTGTGAAGGCAGCTGTGTGCTTTGTACCTGCTCCAGGGAACTTGGGGGCAGTCTTCCAGTAGGCAAGTGACCCTTGGTGGGACCAGGCCCAGCACCCAGGGAGCAGAGGGAATATGGTCTCGACTGGGTGGGCGGCCCTGGCTCTCAGAACCTGCGCCTGCCCAGGAGATGCCCCGGGGGTGAGAGAGAGGACAGGTCTGGACCCAGAACACCACCCTGCCAGGTCCCCTTGCCCTGGGCAGCCCTGGGCCGGCAGGAGCTGTCCTTGTGGGAATGTAGGCGTGAGTCCTGGGTAGGCACTGACCAGCCCCGGGCCAGCTCCTGGAGCCTGTCCCAGCTCAGCCAGCAGCCACCCACTGCTGTGGCCCAGGGCGGGCCCCTTCCTAGCCTCTGAGCTCATGTGGCTGGGTCCCCGCAGCACAGCCTGTCCACGGTGAGCAAGGCCTGGGGCTGGTGCTGCCAGGAGACACCTGCAGGTGGACACCCCATCCCACCCCACACTGCTCTGAGGAGGCAGGGTGAGTACACTGCCCCCTGAGGCTGGGCGAGCACAGAGTCCGGAGCCACTGGCAGGCTGGGGCATCTGCTCAGCCTGGCCGAGAGGCCACCCACCGTCTTGGGCCTCGAGAGCTGCCCTCTGGTGTCTTTCCAGCCCAGAGCCCTGGTACAGGAAGGTGCTCTGGGCTTCTCATCCCTGTAACATGCCAGCCCCCCTATCGCACCATCAGCACACAGAGACTGGCGTCAGGAACTGTCCTCGGCCGCTGGCCCCGCTCCCAGCTCAGGGCTCGCCACACCCTCGGCACAGGGGACGGAGGTCCAGAGGACTCTCACCCTCGTCTCCCGTGGGGTGGGGCATCTCTGCTTTCCGTCCTCAGGAGACCTGAAGACCTGCAGCGAATGCTCAGGGGCCCGGGCGCCCCTCCCTGGCCCCAAGCCCCCCCTCCCTGGGCAGTCACTCTGCAGTGTACCTCCTCGGCCTCGACAAGCCTTTCGTGGCCTTTGTCCTGTAAGCCCTCAATGACTAAATACACATCTGCCCGGGGTAGGGCTTGGCGCCCAGGATCCATAGTAACTGGGCCTGCAGTGGGGGGGCCCTTTCACTGCGCCATGGGGGCGTGGGCCGTGGTGCGGGGCCTGGGGTCACGCCACGTTGCGGGCCTCCCTGTTGGGGCTGGAAGGCAGGGCTGACCGGCGTGGGTGAAGGCCAGCCCAGGGACACCGAGCTCTCCATGTTCTGGGTCCGTTCCCTGCTGCTTCATGAGAAACGCCCCTGGTGCAGAGCCTGAGAACAGCAGGCGGCTGCCAACTCCCGTGGTGGGTGGGGCACCAGGCGGCCATTGCTGTGTGGGACCATCTCAGCAGGGGGTCCCCCTGGGCTGTCCCCACGGGCTGCCTCCCCCACCCTGGGTTGAGACCAGCCGCGCCCCTGTAAGAAGCACCCTTGAAAGTGCTGTCCACTCACTTTGGTCACGGGTGTCCCTTCGGGGCAGTGGGTCCTGAGATGGGGACCCTGCCCTTGGTGCCCGGTCACAGCTGCCAGGTCTGGGCTGAGGCCCTGGGTGTAGTTTTGCTTTTGTTCTTGGAAGCCATTCATCCTGTGTGTGGGCTGGTTTGGCACTGGGGGGGTGAAGAGTACAGAGTGGGGAAAGCTACGTGACCTGGGAACGGGAAGCCCCACAGCACCCCCCGCACGCTGGGCTCTCCTGCACCTGGCCCTGCGGGGGTGTCCTCTCAGCCTCTGCCGCCCGAGTCCCCACTCACTGGGCCATTGACACCGAATGTCACTAACTCCCCCCTTGCAGCCCCTCTGTCACTGCCCGAGTCCCCACAGCCCACTTGGCGGGGCCTCGGTGCCAGCTCTGTGGTCAGGTGCTGCTGAGAGGACGTCTGCATGGGGCTAGCATTTAAGTCGGGGTACTGAGTCAGGCCGGCCGCCCTCCCCTGGGGTGGGCCCCATCCATCCGCTGGGGCCCTCCTGCCTGGTGGGCCTCGGCCTCCCCACTGGCTCTCCTGGGTCCCCAGCTTGCTGACCGCTGAGAATCCTAGTAAATTGCTTCGTCCCACTTGTCTTGTTTCTGTGGAGAACCTGGCACACTCGCCGAGCAGAGGGGATGTGGGTGGGGTCGGGGCATCCATCTACCCCTGTTGCCCCAGGCCTGGTTGGTCAGAGGACCTGGGTCGGGACCCAGGAGTCAACCCAGACTGTCCTGGGGATGGGCACGCATGACTGCAGGGGCTCTGCTACAGGAGGGCCTGGGGGAGAGACCCAGGGCGTGTGACGGCCAGTTTGACTCCTCCCTGTCATGCCGTGAGGGTTTGGGGGCCCCCAGCAAGCCATGAGTTGGGGATTTTAGGTGCCTGGAATGTGGAGGCACAGGTCGAAGGCAAGGCCCCTCTCCCCCTGCCCCCAAGGCTGCCTGCGTGCTGACCCCAGGAGTGCCGAGAATTTCTCTGTGTGAGGGGCCCACATTCACAACCTGGGGGCTTCATTTCAGCGACCCCTCCCACTTCAGTCTGAGAGCCTGGGGCAGTGGGGGTTTGGGCTGCACCTGCACATCCAGGCCCGGCTGCTGGGTGGGGGTGCCCCCTGCAGGTGGCTAGAGAATTGCCACCTAGAGGCCCACCCCCTCCCCAATTCATGGGCAGCTGGGCATGGGCAGTGGACGAGGGTCCTGGTCACCGCCCCAAAGGCAACCCGACCTGGTTGGCTCAGCTCGCCACGGAGGCAGGGCTGTATGCGGCTCGCTGACCACGGACAGGAGGCTGGCTTCCCACCACCAGCTAGGCTGCTGAAGAAGGTTCCAGCAAGGCCAAAGGCATTTGGAGCCCAGGCCCTGTCCCTCCAGCCCTGCGCTTGGGGGCCTCTTCTCAAAAATCACCAGGTGACCCTCAGCTCCTAGGGGCTCGGGTGCCCCCCCACAGGCCTGGGCTCACTGCTGTGCTCTGGGGTCCTGCCGGTGGCCACTGGTAAGTCCCCATCATCCCTCACCCTACCCCAGCAGGCAAGGACAGGGTGGGACAGGCTGGGGCACCTAGCCTGGCTTCCTCCCCAGCCTAGTGGCTTTTCCCTCATGAGGACTGAGGGCCGAAGTCAGCGGTGCAGCACAGCCTGGGAAAGGGGCCTGGTCCAGAACACCCGGGGTGGGGGGCAGCCAGCCATTAAGGCTGCTCTCTAACCTGGGCGGTGGAGTAGCTGGTAATTGAGCTTCCCACAGCGTCTGCCTGCAGTTGGGAAGAGCTAACCGCCTCCACCTGCTCCCCCTGGGCTGAGTCCCTGCAGGAGTGGGGGTGGGGGCTCTGGGGGTTAGGCTACAAAGCCCTGTGGACTGCATCCTGGAGGGGAACCAGGGTCCTGAGCCTGCCCAGGTCCCCACGCCTCCCAGCTCTGGGATCAGCTGTGTGGACGGTGAAGCACCTTCCCGACAACGTGCGGAGAGCAGGCCCCAGGAACAAGGTGCAGAAATTGGTCCCACCTGTGAGGGGCGGAAGCAGGGGGCAGTGGAGCTGAGTCCGGCCACACCTCCTCCTCGGGACCGCCTTCCTCAGGTGAAGCTGCAGAAAGGCCCACAGCTGCTCAGGAGCCCTGGGAGGGGGGCTGTTTTGCAGGCTCACTGGCAGCTCTGTGTGACACCCCCGCCCCCCGCCACCGCTTTCTGCTGGTGTGGGTCACCCAGGGGCTGCAGTCCCTCTGCACACATGTTACCGGAACAAGCTGTGAGGATTTCAGGAGACAGGACAGAAACCAAAGACCTAGGGACTGCCCAGTGCAGAGGGAGGCAGACCTGAGCCCCCACCCGTGACACCTTCCTAGAATCGTGGGGCAGTGCCCTGTGCTTGATGGTTGTCAGTCTCCTGTGTGACTCCCGTGGCCACCCCAAACCGAGATGCTGCGTCCTGCCCCCAGAACCCCTCCTGCGACCCCTGTAGCGCCTTGCCGTCCCCAACCCGACATGCACGCTGTCTGTCCTCCACGTCCGTGAGTGTGCCGTCTGAGGAATGTGAGACAAGTGGACTGCACAGTGTGGGACCTTCTGAAACCAGACTTTTTCCCTGCAAATGCCCTGGAGACCCCTGCAAGCTGTTGCTGTGAGCTGTCCTGGGTGTGGCCTCCCTTGGTCCAGGGATGCCGCTTGGGGCCTGTGAGTGTGGACGAACGAGCTCATTTCTGTGGGGTCAACACCCAGGAACGTGACTGCTGGTCACGCAGAGTGGGCCCGGTGTTTTCGGGAGCCGCCACGCAGCCTCCGGGAACCTGCTCCACGTACCCCTCCCTGCAGCCTCGTGTGAGGAGCCCGCCCGCCCCTGCAGCCCCCCAGCGTGGGCTGTTGTTTAGCACGTGTGTCTCAGGGGGTTTAGTTGTATTTCCCTGGGGGCGTCTGCCACCTTCGGGTCTTCTCCAGTGAAATGTCTCTTGGTGTCTTTTTCCACCTTCACATATTTTAAACTGTATTTACAAATATAACATTCTATTTCCTTTCCCACTTTGTCTGAATGAACAAAATCTCAAATAAAAGATGGACATGTAAATTCAACTTATATAAAGGTTTTCCCAAAAGTTCTTTTCAATTTTCTAACGCCGTACCTAAGGTTAGTAGGATTTCACCTCACAATACCAAGTCCAGGTGATTTCCAGCAGAGCGATGATTCCGTGGCAAAGCCCACCCTCTCTCATGAGACAAGTTCTCGGGCATCACAAACGTGAACGTGGGCGGACTCCATCTGCACACAAGCCCCTGGTTTGACCCTCCCCCATCCCATCCCTCCCACACGGAGGATGTCTCCTGAGGCCAGAGGGTGCCCACCCAGGGTCATGACCACCCAGGGGCCCAAGGCAGCACCCCGCCCCAGACATTGCTTGCAGGGATGGCCAGAGCTGGCCGCTGCCCCGGGCAGCTCTCACTGAGTGCCTACCAGCCTCTGTCTCACTCCAGCTGCCCCAGTGGCCTTCAAGGACTCTCTCCGTGTGACTGCTGTGTGGGCACCTGCATGTCCATGTCCTCGAGAGAGTGAACACAGTTCCCATTTCAGTGCAGACATTTCTTTCAACGTGATGAGCTCCCGAGAGGCGTCCTCACTCTCTCCCCTAACCCGATGGAAGTTCGCATGGGGCGGGGGAATAGTCCAGGCACCCCTCTCATGGTCTTGTCTGGGCCACATGGTGTCACTGACCGACACATTTACCTGAAGACGACCTTCCCTCAATGTTACGACCTGCCCTCTCCGTCACAACAGCTTCACGGGTCTCCTGGGGCCTCCCCCTGCCCTGGAGGGGCCACGACCCTTGCCTGCCTTACAGGACGGGGACGGGACCCGACTGCATAGCCCAGGCAGGTGCTCCAGGAAGGTGGGTATCCAGGTGGGCCCTGCTCTGGCCTGAGCCCCAACCCCACTGGTAGGAGCAGGCAGACCCGAGGGCCTGGCCTCAGGAAGGGACAGGGGATGCTTGTGCAGCAAGTCCAGGCCACGGCAGACACACGGAGGATGGGAGCTGTCACCCAGGCACACGGCCAGAGGGCAGGGGTGGGGCGGGCGCAGACGGAGGCTGTGTGCCCGGCTCAGCTGTGACATCTCCAGTCCCCGAGGACATGCCCCTGGACAGCAGGCGAGGCTGCGCTGGGTGCGGCTGGAGCCAGAGCCCAGCACTGTTCCACACAGCAGACAGCGGGGTGCAGGAGCTACCCCGGGAGGCTGAAAGGCCAGGAGAGCGGGGCTGTTTCCAGGGACTCAAGGGGTCGTGTTTTCCCCTGAGGGGCCAGGACTGAGTGCCTGGAAGCGTGGGTGGGAGGTGAAAATAAAAGTAGAAACAGACTTGTGCTTCTGGCCGAGATGGAGTAACAGGGACCCATTGCCACCCCTCCCCCAACCGACACCCACACAAGATCCCGGAGACCCCTGTTTTCAAGGCCCTGACATTGGGCAACAAAGCACAGTCGTCCCAAGAAATGCACCTGACTGCCCCTCACTGCCCTGCCCGGGTCCAGGGAGTGGAGCGGAGGGTCCAGGGACCCCACAGCAGAGGCGAGTGCCAGGCCTGCAGGGCACAGGGTGGCAGCCGCATGTGCCCTGCGAACCCCCAGGGCTCTGGCAAAGACCCAGAGGGCCTGGCTGAGCACTGGCGACTGAGGCTCCGAATGAACATTGCTCCAGACAGGAAGGCCCCACAGGGTGTGGCTGCCCCCAACTCACTCCTGCTCGTAGCAGGGCAGAGCTCCGGGCTGTCCACCCCCACAAGGTGAAGTTCACAGCTGGCAGCCCTCCAGAGGTTGCCAAATCCCCCAAAGCAGACAGATAACTGCACTGAAGAAGCTGAAGGTTGAGAACCTTCCCTCCAGGAAAAGTCCAGCTCCAGGAGGCTTCACCAGCAGGGGCAGGGGGAGGGGGTGGGAGAGCAGTAACAGCCCAGAGGAGGGGCCCCTGACCTGGTAACGGGCTGGAGGGTCCCTCACAATGCAGACATGAAAGTCCTTGACCAATGAGTTGTTAATTCAGACAGTCTGGGCAAGCTGCACACGGCGACAGGATGACACCCCGTGGCCAGGTGGGCTTCCCCGGGCTGAGGGCTGGCCGGCCGTGAGAAGACCAGGGCGACTCGCCGCGTGGGCCCAAAGAGAGAAACCTATGGTCATCTGCACAGATTTATAAAAAAAGTGTTTCATAACCAACACCTGCTCCTGATTAAGAACAAAAAACAAAACCCTCCCAGTCACGCAGGAGTGGAGGGACCTTCCTCATCTTAGGGGGGCTGGGTTGCCCGGGGACCGTGGCCTGAGGGACGGACGGGACTTCCCAGCTGTCTGTGGGGCAGGGGTCTCATGGGGCTTCACGAAACTCCTGCAGAGAAAAAGCTAGGGACCACTTTATTGTTCACTCAGGAACTTTGTAGAAAAAATTCCAACACCAGGCTTTCACTAGATCCCACGAAGACTCTCAGACCCTTGGCCTAGCTGTGCCCACCAGCCCTAAACTGCCACCAGACCCTTCCCCAGTGCTGACCAAGCCTCCCTCTCACTGAACACCCCATGCCCCACTCAGGACCAGGACCACAGAGCACAAGGCACCCTCTTGTTAGCAGGTTTCTCTGGCGCCGTTTCGGGGAGCCCACACCCGACATTTCCGAGCAGCACTGGCGTGGAAACGTCACCTCTGATGTTAAATAACTAGTTGTGAGTGGGCGGATGACCCTGGGCAGGTTTGGGGCTGAAGCTGACAGCCTTGGCAAAATGCCACACGCGCTGGGAACCGCTGCAGCCACTGCTTCGAAAACCGCCCAGGCCCTGGTGGCAGCTCCTAGGCCGGCGGAGCAGTGACGCCCTGTGACGCATGCGCGGCAGGCAGGGCACCCAGGGAGGCACTTCGCAGACAGTGGAGTGGGTGCTGCCACGCAGACGGGAACCGGAGCTCTCAGGTGTTCCACGCACCATGGGGCTGTGGTTCCTCATCACGCTGGCCCACCTGAGCTGTCATGTTCCCAGGCACAGCTTAGTTACCGTTGCTGCCAGTCACACCGTCCTGAAAACCTGTTGCTGTTAGTGACCTTCTTGTCCTGGGTGCTCACACCCAAATTTCTGATGGATGGAAACAGGGTGACAAATCAGCTCCTGCCAGAGGCCCCGGGGGGCATCCTGGAATCAGACCTCCAGCTTCCAGTGCGAGAAGCTCAGCAAACTCTGTCGTCCAGAAGAGAAGACACAGGTGCCTCTCCCTCCAGACACAACACCCTTGCTTGGGGGGTAGCCCCCCTAGCCCCCCGTTACGAGACTGGCACTGTGTCCACTGAGAACTCGGGGTGTTCACACTTGGGACACATGTCCTGAGACGGCATCAGAATGGGAAGAGGACCCGCAGGACTCGGCCAGGTGGCCCACACTCGCAGCTCCTCACCCTGACCAGCACCCAGCTGGTACTCACACGACCTCAGGGATGCTGACAGGTCCAAACCCTGTCATGCGCACACATCTGACTCGACTCACTGAGAGGCAGGGACTTCTGCAGGACACACTCAGGGGTAGTGTTTGTTTTGTTTTGTGTAGGGTGGTGCAGTGGCAGAGCCTGAGACCACACACATGCATTCCACCTGTCTCAGCGTTGGCACAAAGCCAGTCCAGGGTGCCAGTCCCCACCTAGACCCGGCAGCCTTTGGGACTGAATGGGGAGCACTCCCAGCCCCTTCCTACCAGGAGTCCTTGGGGTGGAGGCTGAGTGGGAAGAGGAGCCAGTTCCATTAGCTTCACCGGCTGAGAGGAACCAAGGTCCCACCGGCCTGCCTACATTCACACAGAAGTGCGGAAGTGCACACAGGGAGTCCTGCAGAGCGTATGTGAGTCCATGCACCGTGTGCGTGTCCTTCCCAGCCCAGGCCCAGGCCACAGATCTCTCTGCATAGATTCCCCGGCCCAGGCATTGCTCTCAAAGCAGTTGCCCTTGAGGAAAACCAGCTCCACCCAACAGCACAGAGCAGCCCTGGTGACCTTTCTTGCCGACTGTGCTCCGTGGGCCAACCTCACCACCACGGAAGGTAGAAACGTACTAGGTACGAAATGGGCAGTGGCCAGCCTCGCTCTTTTCTCCCAGTAGGTCCCTGGCACACCCCCTCCCCGGGGCCAGCTTTGCATGCCCTATAGGGGTCTGACCAGGCACCGTGAAATCCTATTTAACCCTGACCCCACAAAGGAATTGCCTGCAGGGAAAACCCCTCCCGGGCCGCTGCCGGGACCGCGCTGGCGCGCGGCCGGGCATCGGGGCCAGAGCTAGCAGGTCTGCGTTCTGCAGGAAACCTGCCAGCTTCGACGTTAGGAGACGTCGGGCGTCACCGAGGCGCTCTACTGGGAAGCGGGTCCGTCTGCGGACTCTGCGGTACCCCCACACAGCGGCGTCTTCTGCCACGTGAGCGGCACCGCGGGTTTCACTTGCTGTCACTTTCTCGAGTCCCGTCAAGGGGCAGAGGCGCCAAGGGTCGCGTTGACCAGAGGCCGGAGCTCTCCATCCCCGCTCAAGACCACAAAACAGACACAACCTACGCCTTCGCCCCGGGGTCGGACCTGCTGTCAGCATTTCGCAGCAGCCTCCGCTAAGCGGGTGACGGGCCGAGACCAGAGATCCGGGGCTTCCTCTCGCGAGGAGCGCCGTCCACGGACAGGAAGGGGACTAGAACCAGCAGCCCCGTTTGTCCCGGCGGACGCAAGGATGCCCTGAACGTGGCCTTCGAGCGCCTCTAAAGGCTTGTTGCAGCTGCCCTTTCCGGTCTCCTAGCAACGGCCAAGATGGCCCGCGCGCGAGGAATCCTGGGCAGTGTAGTCCCTCCCCTAACTCCGTAGTCCACTCCAGGGCCTGGAGCCTAGGACCGAGGCGCCTTAGACTACACTTCCCAGATCGCTCCGCGCGCGCCTCCTACGGTCTCGCGATCACTCTGTGCCGGAACCCACCTGGCGAGAGTTAGCTCTCGCACGGACCGCCGGGATGTGTAGTTTTGAGCTGGGAGTCTCGCGCCCTAGAATCTAGGCTGCGGCAGCGGAGAGACTACAAGTCCCAGGGGGTACGGCGCGACCGCCTGGAGGGCGGGGGGTACGAAAGAAGAACCCAAAGGGCGCGGGGGTGAGTGAGGGGCTGGGGGCGGGCGGGCTGCGGCGACTGCGGGGACGGGGGTCTTAGGGGAGGCCCTAGGAGCGCGGACGCCGGGGCGGGGCACTCTCGGTGCGGGGACGGGGCGCGGAGGCCGAACAAAAATCCACGGGGATCCCAGAGCGACCGGACCCCTGGGCGTCGTGGCCTGAGGGAGCCCCAGTACCCGGACCAGGAACCCCGTCCCCGAACTGCCTCCCCACGGCGCCCGGCCGCGCTGGACCGTTCGGGACCTGACGGGCCTCTTTTCAGAGGTTTGCGCGTTCATCGCCCCGAAATAGTGCATGTTTAGCCGTAAGGCAGGTGTCCCCGTCGCAGTTGAGCGATGTCACCGTAACGATGTAATAGATGTTTTAGTTCCGGTGTGATTTGAGACCAGGTGGTTTGGGTACGTATTTTAGAGCATTTCAAGGAACAGCGTTTTGACAAATACAACTTCTGCCCCCAAAGCTGTTTTGTGACAACTCTTAACCGCCGCGTCCCAGCGAATTGGCGTTTGTTCGCGTTCTCGGTGTCGCCGCCGCGAACGGAAAGGCAGCCTTGGTCTTTCCCTTTCGGGCTTCGGGGTCAGCCGGGGTCCTAATGCCGCGTTGTTTTCAAAAGCTTGTTCCTAGAATAGTCTGGATTGTGCAGAAAGGTTCTTTTCCTGGCACGTGCACACCCCACCTCATTCCGCGTCCACCCATTCCTCCCGAAGGTAGAGCAAATGGACGTCTTAACGGTGGGAGAAGCGGAAAGGTCCGCGCACCTGCAACCAGCTGCCAGACCGCCATCCCCCGCTCGGCGGCCCTCCTGCTGGGGAGCCTGTGCACATGGTTGTCCTGCCAGCACCTAACCCCTGACCTGCTGACCGAAGGTCATCCCCCCAGTTACTTTCACGAGTGACTCGATTAGAATCCCCGTGACCGGAGGACGCTTCTGTATTGAAAGCAGCTCTTCACAGGAAAAACGGGTACTTGAAAGAACACCCACCAGTAGTTCAATTTAAATTCTCAGCAGATTTCCCACTACCTTGTAGAGACTGTTTTATCCAGTTGTGTAGCTTTTTGGCCCCACTAAGGTTTTCAGAACTGACAGTGAGCTGCATTTATTCGGTTGGTTTTGAGGTGTAATTCCCTCCAGTGATGAGCACAGTCCAGCCTGACCAGTTTTGACAGGTGCTCCCAGCCGTGTTGCCTGTATCCCCATCGTGTGGGAAAACATTCCTGCTGCCCCTGAAGGTCCCCTCGTGTGGGCTGAAGGCTTGTGTCCCCAAGTCAATGAGTCGAAGCCCTGACCCTGTGTGAGGGTGGAGGCAGGGCCTTGGGAGGTGCCTAGGGTGACAGGAGGTCAGGAGGGTGGGCCCTGCTGGGAGGTGCCCTGCTGAGAGGGGAGGGACCCCTGTCCCGGCTCGTGCTCCCTGGAGAGGCCACGCAAGCGGACATTGAGGGGACGCCGTCTGTGTATGAGGAGGGGCCTCACAGACCCTGGACCTCCGGTCCCCAAACCATGAGAAGCAAGCGTGGTCTCTGCTGACTTGCCCCGGCCTCCAGAGCCGGCGGGGACCTCGAGCGTCTTTCCAGATCTGACCCCCAGGAGCAAGCGCCCTGGGTCCCACCACCGCTCCTTAGACTTGCCTCGTGAGCCCTCATCGTAACGGGGCTGAGCCGCACCTGCCCGTCTGCTCAGGTTCCTGCATCACCTCCCTTCCCGGGGACTCCCCACGGGCCTCTGATGGAGCTGGGGGTCCTCCTGTTTGGCCCTGTGACGAAGGCGGTGTGCATTCTTGTGCCTCTTTCCTGTGACGTGTTCTCACTGCCATCGGGCGATACCTCGGGGGCTGCCACGTGGGGCCTCATGGGCCAGCAGCGGCTTCTGCCTGCATTTCCTTGAGCTCGCTGACCTGAGCCCTTGCAGCTGCTTCGTGGCCTGTGCACCCCTTTTCAGGAGTGCCCGATCTGGCCTTTTGCCTTTTCCTAAATTACTGAGTGGTAAAGTCCTTCCTGCCTCCTGGGGACAAGGCTCGTCAGATGTGTCACGAATGTTACCTCCCATTCTTTGACTTGCCTATTCATTTTATTAGGTCTGCAGTATTTTTAAACTAACTTTAAAGATCTTGGAGTAGTTTTGGATTTCAGGAAAGCCGCAGACGCCCCGTGTTTCCGAACAGGAACACCGTGCTTATCCTGGCACACGTGTTGAAGCTCAGAAGCAGCGTGTGACCCTGCTGCTGCCTACGGCCCGGACGCCAGACTTCCTGCGATTCCTGCCCCTCCCTCTACCCAGCCCAGGATGCCACACGTCGCCTTTGTCCCGCTGCTCTGTGCCCCCGTCTCAGCCCCTCCTGGGTCTGCGTGGCCGTGACTGCTTTGAGGGGACAGCTCAGGTGTTTTGTAGAGCATCCATCACGTTGGGCTTGTCTCACGTGTGTCTCGTGTGCTCCCTGGTGAGACCGGGGTTGCGGGTGTGTGGGGACAGCACCCTACAGGTGAGGCGGCCCCTCATTGCACTATATCGGGGGGACCTGACATCTGCATGATATTCCGGGGGTGCCGTCCCGGGTCACCTGGGTCAGCTGGTGTCACTGGTGGAGTTGCTCCGCGTCCTGCCCCTCCTGTCCCGTGTGGAGGTCTGTGCAGAGCCGCCCTCCCCTGACGTCTGTCCCTGTGGCCTCGCGGGTGTTGTCCCAGCTGCTCGTACTGCTGTTTGCGGTGCCTGACCTTGCCCTCTGCGTCCCAGGGACGCACCGCCGTCCCTCTGGCCTCGAGCTCTGAACAGAAACCTCTGAACAGAAACCGTGTCTTGTGACTTAGTGTGCCTCTTACCGGAGAGTGAACGGAAGGGCCCGACCTTGGGACTCCTCCCCGAGGCAGGAGCGGTGGTCTCTAAGTGACTGGTTCAGGTCCCACCCTGCAGCAGAGGGGTCACCGCGTGCACGACGTCAGCAGCCCCGAACTGAACCCGGCACAGAGGGCAGGACAGACCCCAGCCAGGACCGGCTCCCTGGCCGCTGCCCTCCCCCCGGCCCCGCTCCAGGAGGCAGGCCCAGGGGGCCTGGGCAGTGGGCCCTCCAGGTGGGAACCCTTGGTCCCTTGCTCGGGTTCCGGACACGCTGTCTGCGGCCCCTGGGAGGGAGGCGCAGGCAGCTCCCTGGGGGTTGCTGCTGTGGGCTCCCACTCTCGGGACCTAAAACTCCTCACCCGGCTGCCCCTCAGCTGTTTCTCTCAAGTGGTGACTTGAGAGAAGGTCTCAGAGGTGACTTTGGTGTGTGAAAATGCTCACCTCGCCGTGTCTGAGGCGGATGTGGCTGTGGTCACCACCTGCAAGTTGACAGTGATTTGCTAAGACTGACAGTTTACCTCAGGGACGTGCAGGTCGGCTTAAGTAGCAACGTGACGGCTCAGGCCCCGGCCAGTGGGGGATGGAACGAGGTGACAGGTGGCCAGGCCTGTCTGAGCTCATGTGCAGGGACCGCTCATCCCGCCTGCCCCACCTCTGCTAAGGCCCTCCTCTGGGGAGCTGCCGGGGGTGTGGTCCAGAGCCCAGGTCAGATGATCCCCCTGCCGGTGGGCTCCAGTCAAGGCCCCACCTGGTTTGGCTGCATAGTGACCCTGGGGGGCCCTGCCGGGCACCAGCGGGACTCAGGCCACGGGACCCCCGGCAGCTCAGCAGTCCTGGCAGCCAAGCACTGGGCGGGCAGGAGCTGGATATCCGCTGCTGGCGTCCTGGAGGGCGGGTGAGGCCCTCCACCCCCACCCCCGTGGCCCCACAGCACCCCTCTCTGTTGCAGACCCTGAGCTGCGGGATATGGCACTCCAGCGTGCCGTCCTCCTGGCCGGCCTCCTGGTGGAAGTTGCCAGCAAATCTTCGGAGAGCGTGGTAGGTGCCCTGCCCCCTGGGCATGCCGGGGCGCCAGGAGTGGGGGGTGGAGCCATCTAGTCACAGCCCCTTGTGGAGGTGGGGCCCTCACCCAGGGTCTCACCCCTAGGTCCTGCGTGAGCCGCCCACCCACAGGGTCTGGACGCTGACTGCCGTTTCCCTCTAGGGCCAGCAGCCCGAGTGTTGTGTGGACGTGGTGGACGCCAACACCACCTGCCCAGGCACGAGCCTGTGTGGCCCAGGTAGGCACTTTGGCTTGAGCTGAGGGAGGCCAGCCTCGGGGGTGGCTCTGTCAAGCCCCCCACACCCAGTGGGGGCCAGGAGGGCGCTGGAAGGAGAGTAGGAGGGGTATGCCCCATGCAAGCCTCCCTCCTAGCCTGGCCGCCTCACCCCAGGTGGTGCAGGCAGCACCCTGTGGGGAGACTGGTGCCAAGCAGTGAGGGTGTGGTGTGGGGAGGCAGGACGCTGGCTCTGCTCCCAGGGAGTCCCAGCTGGGCCCTCGGACGGGGCTGATGGGACAGAGATTGACGGGAGAAGCAGGTAGACAGATGTGAACCAGTGTGCCTGACATGGAGCCATCTTGAGGAGGAGGACAGTGAGAACACTCTTCCTGCACCTGTTTTTAAGTGTCTTGCGCTAAAAATAACGTTTATGTCAAAGAGGCACATTTTGCCACAATGTATTCTGGCTTCCTTTTGCCCCCCACTTGGAACCAGGAATCGGTAGCTGTAGAGGCACAAGCAGACAGGAGCCGCGCGGGGGCACTCTCCCATGTGCACGGAGCTGCCTCGGTCCACTGGCAGCTAAGTCTCGGCCCACAGGCAGCACGGTGGGCGGCCCCTCCAGTGAGGCCTCTGTGTGGTGGGGGCCAGCAGGTCGTGAGTAAGAGGCGCCTTCATGGAAGCAAAGGGAAAACGAGGGCTGGTGGTTGGAGCAAATGCAGACCCAGACCAGAGTCCAGACAGCGGCCAGCTGAGACAACTCCCAGATGCAGGTGGAGTGAGGACAGCGGTGGCCATCTGTGACAGACTTCCGGTCAGTTGCTCAGCTCTCTGGTGGTGGCCCTTGGGTCCTCGTGGCCTTTGTGAGCGGCCCACCCGGCAGCCGGTGCGAAGGATGTCACACGTGACCTGCCGTGGTGATTCCAGGTTGTCCAGCCTCGGTGTGCAGGGCTTCAGGCAAAGGGCAGTTCAGTTCTTAGTGATTCCCAGCCGGAGGGCTGCAGGCAGGTGGGGGGGGCTGTGAGCCCCATCCGGTCTAGCCCACAGGCGGGTAAGCCTCAGACGTGAGCGGGCCCTGCCTCCATGTGCACACGGGTGCAGTAGGTCTCCTGCAGCACACAGTTTCCCACCCTGCTGCCACAGGCAGCCCCGGGAGGACTGATTTGCTCCTGAAGTCTGGCCTCGCCACCGGCTGAGTGCTTGCGTGAGCTCGGCGGGAGCTGCGATGCCGGGTGCGCTTCTCTCGGTTTTGAGGCGGGGCCTTTTCACGAGCAATCCCGGAGTAGACTTTTAAAAGCCAACTGAGGACTTGTCCTCAGCCTTCACCAGCAGTATCGTAGATCTGGGTGAACCCTCTGGCCTGCAGGTCCCCAGCCACCTGCAGGTTCCTGACTCTGATAGGAAGTGACCATCCTCACCAGCCAAGCAGGTACCAGGGCGTTTTCAAAGCGCCTCGTTGGCTCTAGCGTCAGCCTTAGCGCCTGAAGCGCATCTGGCCCTGGCTGTCTGGCTGTGCCTTGTCCCTGCACTCAGCACAGCTGGGGCTTCTGAGGGAGGTGCCACGTCGGCACCAGGCCCAGTCCCAGGCCTCCTAGAGCCGACGCCAGGTGCCTCCCCGCAACCCACCTCTCCCGAGAAATGTCAAGGGAAGGAGCCAAACTCACCGCTTTAGAAGAGACACCATGTTTGCACAGGAAACAGAAGCCTGACTCCACCTGGGATCCTACTGGGCCTGCTCGGTGCACGGCCTCACTACCTACTATCACGAGGGCTCCCGTGGGTCCCAGCTGTGCTGTCACCCTTCGGGCCCTGCCACTGCTTGGTGTCACAGCAGAAAGGCCTTCCTCTTGCACTGGCCACCTGTGTGGGCTAAATGTTTGTGAGGTCCTCTGTGAGGGCCTGCGGCTGTCCCCCGGAGACAGCCATGGCCAGCACTGGTGTTCGGAGCATGCTTGCTCAGCCTCTGTGCTGAATGTTGGGGACGTTAAGAAATAATGATGGAGCGGGACAAAACCCCTGGCCTGGGAGGGTGCAGCTGGCAAGACCACTGTCTGTCAGTCACAGGCTGGGGAGAGCTGGCCCGCTCCCAGCCCCGGGGTGGGCGGCGGCTGGTGGCAGTGGCAGTGTGGGCGGGAAGTGGGTTTCAGTGTGCTGCGGTCCTGGAGGAGGGTCTGGCCGCAGAGCCCGGTCACTCCTAGCCAGGTGTGCAGGCCCCGGGGGAGGTGCATGAGTCTGGAGGTCAAGGCTATGGAGGCGGGAGGCCCTGTCTCGAGTGCGAGACATCTCTGAGTCCGTCCCTCCAGAACAGCTTGATTAGCGCCCTGGAATGAAAACTTGTACAGACGGAAACTGCAGACGCTCAGCCAGCTGAGCCGTCTCTCCCTGCCTCTGCTGGCCCAGGCTGCTTCAGGCGCCGGAACGAGGACGGGAGTGCCAGCTGCGTCCGGTGCAGGAGTGGGCCCTACAACAGCTCGGAGTGCAGAAGCCGTAGGTCGCTGTCCCCCCCAGCCCCCCCCCACCCGGCCCGCTTTGCACCAAGACCACACCTCCCGGTTCTGGAGGAACTGGTGGGGGTCGCCCTTCCCATCCCCAGAGCAGCTGGGTGCCCACTTTGCCCTGGACCCCTCTTTCCCCGAGTCTCCTCTCTGGCTAGGACAGCTGTAGGCTGAGGGCTGCTCTGCCTCCACAGTCATCCTTTCTCGTCTCCAGCCCGTGACTTCCCTGAGGGTCCTCATGGGGTCCCCACGCATGGCCCGGCATTAACAGGCGTGTTTCCCGCAGCCGCTGGCCAGGGCACGCAGCCCCCTATGAACAGGAACACAGGCACGCCCGGGCAGCCAAGTCTCGGTGAGTGTCCCTGCTTCCCAGACTAGGGCAGGGCATCCTCGGAGCTGTGCCCAGGGCAGACAGACCACTCGTGCTGCCTGGGCAGGGCTACACCCTCGCCAGGGCCAGGCCACCCCACCATGAGCGCTGCCCGGGGGAGCTCTGGACAGTCCCAGCAGGCGGGAGCCCTTAGGGCAGTGTGTCGCTGCCTCTGCCTCCCTCCCGGCACACCCAGCCCTCGGTCCATGGGAAGCCGGGTGTGTGGTTCTCCAGAGATCAAGGGGCAGGCCCTGCCACCTGCCCCCAGGGGCTCTTCTAGGATGGGGGGCTCGGAGGGCACTGCAGACCCTGCCCCAGACAAGTGCCCTCACCTCCTGGGCTGGCTGCCGGACATCTGTCCTGCCTGAGACGCCAGTGGGGCCACCACAGGCAGGTGTGATGGTGCCTGGTTAGGAGGGTCGTGTCCCCTGGGACCTGCTCCCTGGGCACCTGGACTGAAGACCCTGCGCTGACCCAGACCACAGGCTGGTGGCACAGAGCAGCTGAGTTTAGGGTGGGGTCTGCACACACCTGGCTCCCGTGCTACAGATTTGGACCAGACACACTTGTTACGTCGCCGGGACTCCCCCTTCTCCTGGCTCCTCGGGCCCAGGTGTGTGCAGGGAGGGCTGACGCACTGCCCTTGCCTGCAGGGGGCCCGCAAGTGGCAGCCTCCCTCTTCCTGGGGACCTTCTTCCTCAGCTCCAGCCTCATCCTCTCGGTGGCCGGTTTCTTTTACCTCAAGCGCGCCAGTAAACTGCCCAGGCTCTGCTATGGAAGAAACAAAGGTGCGTGTTCCCGCTATGGCGGCCAGCTCCTGCCCGGCCACGGGCCCCTGGGCAGCAGCCCCCCGCAAGGCCCCGTGTGCTGCCTGGGGGACGTGGCGGGTGGGGCTGTGCTGGTGTCCAGCAGCAAAGCCTGAGAGGCACAGGGGGCTGGGAGGAGAGGGGCTGTTCTGGTCCAGGGTTGCGGACCTTGTGGGGTCTCCACAGAAAGGGCACTGCTGTGACTCCACTGGGCCTGGACGCCGGCCCTGCCTCCTGAGGACAGGGGTATCACTCCTTCAGGTTGCCCGGCAGGTGGGCAGCGAGTGGACCGGACTCCAGCAAACAGTGCCAGTGGGTGACACCCGCTGCCACCTACCACTGCTGGGCACCTCCGTGGGGCTGCTGCTGCTTTCTGTCCTGAGCGGTGGGGCTGGCCCTTCCCCACCTCCCAGAAAAGGGGCTCTGGGGTCAGCGCTGGGAGCCTGCTGGCCGTGGTGGGCACAGGTCCCTGTATGTGCTGTGCAGGGGCCGCTCAGTGCTTCCTCCCCGCTGCCACAGAGCAGTGTCTGCTTGGCCCCAGTAGCCACGGTCCTGGGAGAGGCCAGCGTGGCTGGGGGCAGGGTGGGGGGGGTGGTCCCCCTGAGGCCCCTCCTGGGAAGTCCAGAAGGGCAGCTCGCACAGCATGGCAGCCTGGCAGCCTAGAGAAGTGCCCTGAGGGCTGGCTGGCCTCTGCTGAGGGTGAGAAGCTGGGATATGGGGGCGGCTCACCCAGGGGCTGGGGCGGGACCTGTGCCAGGCTGACCGCCAGGCCTGGGGCACTGCTAGGCAGCGGTATGGAGGGACCCCCACTTGCCCGAGCTCCAGGCTGAGGCGGCTGCATGGTCCCCGCGTGACATCTGTGCTCTGTCCCACAGCCCCAGCCCTGCAGCCTGGAGAAGCCGTAAGTAACGGGGGGGTGGGGGTGGGGGGGGGGCTGGGTGCCCTGTGTCCTGAGGGACCCCGCCCTCTCACTGTCCTCCTTTCCTTCCAAGGCCGCAATGATCCCCCCGCCACAGTCCTCAGGTACGTCCGCTCTTCCTGCCCTCATCTGTCAGGGTCCCTTGTCTCTGGGTGAGAATTTCAAAATGCCAGGCGTCTCTAGCACCAGCTGCCCCCCATGGGGCCGCAGCAGGGACAGCCAGGGACTTGGGCTCAGTGGCGTCTGGCCCCACATCCCCCACCCCAGCTACTCGGGATGCCAGCCAAGTCCCCTTCATTAGCCACGGCTCACGTGCCTTTTCCCCTTTGATCCTGGGATGTTGGGTCCACGGAAGCAGGAGGAGGATCCCCAGCATGGGATCAGGGGTCACCCCTGCCACTCTCGCTTGGCCCCTTCACCGAGCCCCAGCCCTACCTGAGCAGCGGGCGCTGGGCCTCCCATGGCCCCTCTGAGGGCTGGGGCTGCGTTTTCCTGCGTCAGGCGTGTCCGGCCTCAGCAGGCGGTGCAGTGAGCACCGCAGTCACCCAGCCTCAGCCGTGAGCCTTCACCCACCCCTGTCCTCACCACTATTGTGAGGGCTGCAGCGGGGAACGGAGAGGCTGCCCCCATCCTGGGGGACAGAGATGCCACTGGGTCAAGGCCAGACCTGCTGTGTTCCCTGAAGCACTTGTCTGCAGCCCCTAAAGCGGCCACCTGTGGCATCTCAAATTTCCCATGGGCCCTGCGTGCGCCTGGAATTCCACAGTCAGGAACAGAGCTGGGGGTGCCCTCTCTGAGGCTCCCGGGCAGGGGGGGCTCCTTGGGGGGGTCCTTCCTGCCTTCCCAGCCCCAGTGGCTCAGGTGTCCCTGGGCTTGTGGCCCCTTATGAGGACACTGGTCCCTAGAGTTAGGGTTCCCCAGAGGACCCAGGAGGACCTCAGCTCACGTCCCCTAACTTCATCACAACTGTACCAACCCCGTTCCCAAGTGAGGTCACATCGCGGGTTCTGGGGCTGAGACTGTGGACACAGTTGGGGGCTGCCATGCACCCTGCAATGTGCATGTGACCTGTGGCTCTGGGTTCCGGGTGTGACAGGCACTGCCCAGGCCATGGTGCTGGGGGTGTGCTGGGGGGTGGGGTGCAGGGGCTGCTTCTGTCCATCGCAAAGCTCTCTGCTGCAGTGACCCCGCTCGTGGGCGGGCCAAGTGCAGCGTGCTCCCCGTGCCAAGCCCCGCACTCACCCCACCTGTCTCCTACCCTGTTTCAGTGCGGAAGCCTCGCTACGTCAGGCGGGAGAGGCCCTCGGACCGGGGCACGGGCCCCGCTGCCGACTCCTTGGTAGAGGCCCGGGTCAGCAACGTCTGACCCCGAGGCTCACCTCCAACTCTGCACACCGCCAAGGAAGAAGCCCTGAACATAGGGCCAGGCTCTGTCCTGGGAGGCCACTGGACAGTCCTGGACTTGCCCCTGGCCAAGCTCTCGTCTCCCAACGACAGGCGCTGCTGAGTGGGAACCAGCGGCTCCTGAACGTGCTGCATTCCTGAGCCAGGCCTCGAGGGAGGCCATGAGGGCCCAGGCCAAGGGACAGACAGTGAGGGATCACCGGGCTGGTCACTGCCCGTCAGGAGCCCAGCAGGCAGGCACCCCTCTAAGGGCAGCCTTTGGGTGTCCTGGCCAGTGCCTGGACCTGGATGGAGGACAGAGACTCAGCACCAGCCCTTAAGGCTGAGACCCCCGAGCCCATGATCCCTTGTTTCCCGGAGCTGCAGGAGCGGGTTGCCTGGTGTCTGTGGACTGCTGTCTGTAAGCGAAATGCATTTGTAGGAAAGCCTGGGCCCCACACACGGTGGGCTTTGCCCACCCAGGATGGCACTGCCTGCAGCTGCCAGGCGCAAAGGGCATGTCTGCCTGAGGCCCGCTTACTTGGAGTGCAGCCCAGACCATTTTGCCAGACCTGCAAGGGCCATGGCTCCTGAGAAGGGCATGTTCGTGGCCACCTCCCGGCACTGCACCTGGCGCGGCTGTCCTTCCCAGACCCTCAGCCAAGGTCCACACTCGCTCCTTCGGTGTCTGGTCCACGTCTGAGGAGGCGGAGGTGGAGCTTGTGCGGTCAGGCTCCCTTGCCCTCTGCATGGCGGTGTTGCTCTGGCAGTTCCAGAGTGCAGAAGTGTGCTCGTCCTCCTGTCCAGCAGCAGCGAGGGCAGCCGCCCTAACACCACGTCCAATAAACTCTTCTGGGCTTTCCCTTTCCGTCCTCGCCGCTCCAGGCTTCGTCTACCCCTGAGCGGGCGGGGGTGACCCCACCATCCAGAGCTGCTTTCCCTCACCCGGGTTGGGGTGGGGGCATGGAGAGCCCTCAGCAAGGACTGGGAGCCCCACCTGAAAGCCTGCGCCGGGGCGGGTGCCCACACGCAGCCCCCACCTTATGGGATGCTGTTCCTGGGGGAAGGGGGCTTGTCCCAAGCTGCCTCAGGCAGGCAGGACGACCCAGCAGCCCCCAGCACATCAAACCTGAGATGGTATGTGTGGCTGCTTCTCAGAGGGGCTTTTCTGCAGCCCAAGCAGGCCTGGTGGGAAGTGTGGAACTCAGGGGTGACCCCACAGGTCGACGGGTGGGCATAGTGCCAGCTGGAGGGGCCGGTGAGCATGGGACGTTGACTTGCAGTGGGTGGCCTGGCCAAGGAGGGCCCAGGGCTTCACTCCCAGAGCCAGCCAGGACTGAGCTGCAGTAGCACAGCCTTGCCCTGGTGGGGCAGCAGAGAGCCACTCCTGAGCCTGCCTGCTCACCTGTCCCTGGGATCCCTGGTCTGAAGTTAATGACCATTGGGCAGCTGGGGGAGCATCTGCTGGGCCACAGTGGGCAAGGAGCATGTGCACAACCGGGAGGCTGTGGGACGGCTGCTAGGCTCCGTCCTGTGCTCTGGGCACAGCGCTCAGGGCGGGGCACTGCCTGCCTGCCTGTGACCACCAGCCTCCCAAGGGACCAGACCTGGGCAGCAAGGTGAGCCCATGCTCCTGCAGCATCTGCGGCTGGGAGGGCAGCCTGGCCAGCCTGAATCGGGCACAGGGTGGGGCTGCAGTACGAGCCTTGGTGGAAAAGGGAAGAAAGGGGTGTTGGCTGGGGGCCCTGTTGAGAGGAGCAGTGCCCACCTTTGTGCTCACGGGGGCCCCAGCGTGGGCTTTTCAATGTCACGGGTTTGGGCTGTGCCCCGTAGGCCTGGCTGTTCTTTCTCTCGGTCCCCTTTGCATGAGAAGGGGGCACAACAGGTGGGGAGACCAGGGGCAGTGTCCCCAGTGGCTTCAGAGGACTTAGAGCCAGTCTATACGTGGCCCCCCATGCCCCCGCCCATCAAGGGGGCCCATCCAGCCCCCAAGGGGAAGAAGCTCTCGCTCACTGCTCCTAGGTTGGCACCAAGCCTAGAGGGTGGCCTCCACCCTCCCCATCTCCCCCCCACCCTGAAACTCTGGATCCCTTTGGCCACGTCCATGACCCTCCTGCAACCTTGCAGGTCCCACCAACTCTCTTGGAGTTTGTCTCCTCCCTCCCACCCCCAGCCCCACACAAGATGCCCTTCCCCCAACCTTTGAGGCTGCAGCCTGGGCCCTTGCGCCATCGGCCCCACGAGCCTGTCCTGCCACTAGGCACCCTGGGCCTGGCACACTGTCTCAGGCCCGGGGAGTAGGGGTGGGATCGCTGGACTTGACATCCCTGTGACCTGGGTACCCAGGCCAGAAAGCAGGTGGTGGGGGTGCCTGAGATTGGGATGGGGACGCCATCAGGGGCAGGTGGTCTGCAGTAGGGGTGGGGTACAGCCCCCTCCCTAGTCTGTCTCCATCCAGATCCCCTCACCTGGGCTCCAGGCCCTCATGGAAGAGGCCAAAATGAAGCCAATTTGTGGGGTCATAGCTCAGGCCAAAGCATACAGGTAGGGTACCACCTCGACCACCACGGGGGTCAGTGGGGGCTGTGTTCACCACCACGCCCCAGGAGGTGAGCACAGTTCAGGGGTTGCAGCCCCAGGATCACAGCTACAGCTCATTTCTTCCTTCATCCTCAGCACTGGAAGAAGCCCTGAGAGCCAGCAGAGGTCAGAGGTCAGCAGTGTTGGGAGGTGGGTGCACAGGGCAGGACTGAGTGGGGCTGGAGAGGTGCTGGTGGGGTCCTGGGCATGGACCCCAGGAAAAGCCGGCCACAGCAAGGCTGGGGAGGGCAGCCAGGCCAACCTTTGGGCCTAGCTCTCATGGGGGTGCAGTAGGGGCAGGACTGCTGAGCCCACCTGACTGGCCAGCAGACCCACCTCCTCTGGAGCCCAGTGCCCAGGGGTGGGGTGGAGGCTGGACCCAGGTACACAGCCCACCCAGATCCCCCACTTCAGTCCAGCCTCCGCCTCCCACGTTGTGGGGGCAGAACCTCACACCCTTGGTCCCCTGGGAAGGAACTGCAGCCCGGCCGTGTCCCCGGCCAGCGGGGACAAGTCAGCCAGTGCCGGGCAAGCAGGGGGCTCGGCCTCAGTCCCCCAAGCCCCAGACGAGCCCTGTAGGGCCTCCCACGTGTGGCCACATCCTGTGCTGGGTGGTACCTGGTCCTGGGGATGGACCAGGCCAGGGCAGGCCTTGAGGATGGTCCTCTCTGCCCATGTGGCTGAGGACGGCTGTGGCCGAGGGCTCAGGACCCCCACGTCTAAGAGCCATGACTAGATAGTGGTGTCACTGAGGGCATTGTCCTCTCCCCTGTCCAGTGAGTCCCAGGGCTACGGGGTCGCACGCTGGCAGCTGTGCTCCCCTCACACTTGAGCCCGCACCTGCACGTTCAGGGGCACGTGCACTGTCACGCTCAGCCAGGGGGATGTGCTGGTGTGTGCACGCCCACCTGCCCCCACGGAGGACACGTGCAGCTGTGCATGTACAGGCACAGCTGTTCCCCAACAGGCTGGACAGTGAGGGGGTATGGGGACCGGGTGGGCTGGCCAGGCCCCAGCACCAGGGTCTGGCCCTGCCTCCTGTCCAGCAAGGCCTGGTCACCCCCCAGGGGACACATTCCTCACGTTTTCCTGTCCCTTTGACTCTGGGCACTGACTGTCCCCTGAGAAGCTCGAGTGACCTCAGAGAAATTCCCAGGAGCTCTCAGGATGGTGTCCTCAGAACAGAGGGACCAAGGACACTTCCTGGAGGCAGCACGTGACCCTGAGTCATAGTCCCCATGGGAACTCAGCCCTGTGGTGCACAGCTGGGCCAGGTCACGCTCCTGACACAGGAGCCCACCCTCCTCCGACTGAATTCCCACCCGTCTTTGAGCGCCCGCCCTTCTCTCTGCGTCCCCATCCCCCTTCTCTGGGCCCCCACCCAGAGAGGCATCTCTCATCAGGAATCGGAGACTCCCCTCTTGGGCACACAGAGGAGCTGGGGTCCCTTCCTGAGCCCAGGCCCTGCCTTCTCTACCTGCACTGCCCCCGCCCCTTGCAGTCCCCTTGCAGTCACCTGGCATCTTTGCCTCAGCCATCCACCTACCCCATCTCCCCACAGCTGGCTCCGCCTAGGCTCCCGTGCCCCCACTCACCTCCTGAAGCTGGTCTTCCTCTTGCTGATCTCTGACCTCTGTGGCCTCTCAGTGCTTCTCCTAGTGTTTTGGGGGCTGGGGGTCTCTGGGGGTCCTGGGCCACCCGCTGAAGTGGTCAGTGGGCACTTGCCAGGTGGGTGGGGGCAGCCTATGGGTATAAGGCAGGCCACACCAACCAGGCTGGACACCACTCCCCATGTCACCGAGTTCAACACCCCGTCCCACAGGTTCGACATTGGGGTCACCTCTCAGCAGCACGGGCCACCGCCCCGAGACCAGCTCAGACGCACACTGAGGTGCTGCGTGTGGCCAGGGGGTGGGCAGCCTGCCACGACTGCAGGGAGGGCCGGTCATCAGGTGTGGGGGCATCTCTGGCACGGGAGGGTTGTGAGGGGTGCAGTCCAGGCCCCTCCAGCACAGCCAGGACCCCATGCTGACTGATTGAAACCTCTTTCCTCCCCCAGGAAGATTTCCAGACCCCTCGGGCTGGGCAGGCTTCCTTGGGCTCCAGGGTCCCATGTGTGTGGCCCAGGGTGACCACAGCAGACACTGACCCCTAACATATCCTCCTGGCCCTCCTGGTCCCTGCCGCATCCTCACCTCTGACTCCACCCCTTGGGGGTCCTTGACCTCTCACTCTATTCCCTCCCTGCCCCCAAAGGCTTCAGCAGGTGGGGCCTGGGGCAGCAGAATCACAGGGTTGGGAGGGCCATGTATGTGAACACTGGGGTGGCACACGTGTGTGGATAGACGCATGTCAGTGGGTCATGTACATGAGTGGCGGGGGGCAGGAGAGGGGGCTGTGAGGGAGGGCATCAGCAGGACCACGGGGTATGATAAGTTGGGCTGAGATTGTGAGGGGGGGGGTTGGCAGCCCCCTAGGGGCTCAGGTGCCACCAGGGCCCCAAACAAGGTGGTGAGCTGATCTGTTTCTGGGGGGGCCACTCAGGCTTCACAGGGGCCACAGGGGGCGGTTTTACCCGCAGACCTGCCTAGACCGTGGAGGCCTACACTGACTGTGCCCCCAGCTCCACCCCAGGCTCTCACTTCTTACCTCTGACTCCCCGCCCTTTGCTGCCCAGCTTGTCAGGGAGAGGACAGGAGGCCAGCCAATCCCGAAGCCAAGGCCACACCCCTGACCAGCATGACCTGAGCATATAAATACACCTGCCAGGACTCACAGCCAGAGAACTCACACCTGTCTCAGCACTAGACACCTGGAAGAGCACACGTAAAACCCTGCACCCCACCCACCCGGAACACATCTGTGAGTCCAGGGCCATTGAGACAGCTGCTGTCAAGCAGCCCATGCAGGGACACCTGCCAGGTGAGCAGAGGCTGGGACACCCTGGAGGCAGGAGCGAGTGCTGCTTGGAGCCTCAGAGCCCGGCCGTGGCTGACCGGCAGGACCATGCCCCAGCTCCACTGACCCCCGCTCACCAGGTAAGGCCTGCTCAGCAGGCAGTTACCTCTCACCTGGAGAGGCTCAGGGTGGGGCAGCTCCTTGGGGGTGGGGCCTCAGGCCAAGGAACTGGTTCTGTGGGGTACACCGGCCTGGGGCAGGAGAGCCCACAGTCCCCTCGTGCCTGCCACCACTGCTGTCACCCGGATGCGGTGACATCTCAGGTCACGATGCGGGGGGCGCTCGTGACATCACAGTGATGTCACCATGACTCACGGCAGTCAGTCATGATGCAGCAACACACCCGCCTTCACGGCGTGCCACCGAGAAGTCACCCCACTGGCCCGCCTGGACTGACCAGAAAGTCAGGGCCAGGTCACCACTGGGGGCCTCCTGAGCTCCTCGGGGTCTTCCCAAGGCCCTGGTCTCCCGTGTCCACTCTGTGGCTGCCTGGGGTGGAGACCTGGGCCCAGTGGAGGGACAGGGCTGGGCAGGGCCCTAGTCAGCAGGCCAGTCACCTGAGCCTGGCCAGGGAGACAGAGACAGGGTCTCCCACAGAAACGGGGTGGGTCAGGAGGGCGCAGCTATGTGCTCTGCTGAGAGTGGACAGAGGGCCATCCATGTCCTGTCCCCTCAGTGGGCTGAGGGCTGGCACAGGGCCCTCATCACCAGCTAGATGAGCTGGCCCTTCAGGTTCAGGGCACAGCTGGAAGACAAACCCTCCTCGGGCCACCAGCCCCCACTGCTGCTCAGGCACCTCCCCCTCCCCTGTCTCCTGTGGACTGACCGGCTTGGCCCAGCCAGGCCTGGCACCTGGTCCTCACCCAGCTGCCTGACAACTGGGCGCCAGTACTGGGATCTGTGTGCAAACCCACTCCCCTAACCCAGGGCCATACCCACCTGGGAGAACCCATCTGTCGGCCGGTGACCTGGCTGAGTCTCCCCTCCTTCCAAGCTGCCTTTTCTGTCACACAACCTGGCCCAGCCTGGCGGAGCCCACATGTAAATAGTAACTGTTGTGGGCCATTGTCACTGTCACCTTTACCTCTGCCAGGGGGCATAGCCAGGTAGGGCCGAGCCAGCAAGAGGCGTCCACGGAGCTGTCAGCGTGACACTCCTGTGCCCAGGGCCCCGTTCTCAGACCCCACCTGGGCTGGTCAGGCCTGAGCACTTGCAATGCAACCCCTGCCTCAGCGAGGGAGGGGCTGGAGGGGGTGGAACCGGGGCACAGGTGGGACTTTCTGGAGGGGCCCGCAGGCAGGCAGTGCCCTTCCCGGGATCTTTGGGACTGGTGCCGGGCGAGAGAGAGTGACAGGCTGCCCTCAGAGGCAAGGGCAGCCCGTGGTCACGCACAGGCGTCTCTGTCCCGCAGCTCAGAGCCATGGCATCAGGCGAGCAGGTGTGGCACACAGCCATGCCACCCCCCAGCTGGAGCAGTGCCACAGCAACAGTGCCCAGGTCCCTCAGCTCGGCCAGCGGCCCCAGGTCTCCCGGCTCGGCCAGCGGCCCCAGGTCCCCTGGCTCAGTGTGCAGCCCCAGATCTCCCGGCACCCCTGGCTCAGAGAAGGTGGCCTCCCCGCTGGAGTGCTCCATCTGCTTCTCAGGTTATGACAACATCTTCAAGACACCCAAGGAGCTGTCCTGCACTCACGTCTTCTGCCTGGAGTGCCTGGCACGGCTGGCGGCTGCCCAGCCAACAAGCCAACCTGGCAGTGAGGCTGTGCCCTGCCCGTTCTGCCGACAGCCCACAGCTGTGCCCGCCACCGGGGCCCCCGGGCTGCGCACCAGCCGTCAGCTGCAGGCCAGGATGCCGGCACACCTGCGGCTGGAGGAGCCCGTCTGGTTGGAGGGCACCAAGCTGTGCTGCTGCCCCCAGCCCTCTGCACCTGGCCTCTCGGCCCCTGGCTTTGTGTGTGTAGATGTGGGCCTCAGCAAGCCCGCCGAGCCCGCCGCACCCACTCCCATCCCGGGCCCTGCCAGCCGCCGGGGCCGCCTGGCCCGCTGCTGGGCACGCTGCAGGGACTGGAGGCGCATGGCACTCGTCACGGCCCTGCTGCTGGTGCTCTTCTGCGTGGTGCTCTGGCCTGTGCATTGTGCGCTCAGGACCGGGAACCTGCACTGCCTGTCCCGGCCTCCTGCCAACACTGCCCCAGCCACTGTCACCTACGCAGCCACCTTCTCTCTTGGGCCTCTGGCTGACAACTAGGGCTGTCCCATGGCCACACGTGGGTTCCCAGCCCACCACTGGAGTTACGGGTGCAGCAGCTGTTGGGAGTCAGCTCCCCAGAACCCCAGAGGAGCCCCAACATCTCTGAGAACCCCATCTGGCTCACTGCCCCCATTCTGTGGGGCTGAGTCCAGATGGGGTGAACAAAAGGCTCCCCAAAGCGTCCAAGAATCACAGGCTCCTGTGAGCCCCAGGGAGCAACCCCCTTACTGCCATTGTGCAGCTGGGGAAACTGAGTCTCGGAGAGATGGCCTGGCCAGGCCCCTCCCTGCACACACCGAGAATCGCCCACAGGGCAGCCCCTCGTTGAGAAGGCGCACGTCATCCTTACTTTCACATTTCACCCATGGCTCCTTCCCCAGACCTTGCCCAGGCAGGGCTGGCCCCTACCGTTGGGTGGGGGTGCTGACCGTGCCCTGACAGGGGCACAGAGGGCAGTGGCTGGGAGCCAAGCCCTCCGGTGCCCATTCCGCTCTCCTCAGTTGTGCCTTTTTAAATAAATTGTTTTGTATCCACACTTGGTAAGGGGTCCTCACCTTGTGCGCCCTCCTCCCTGCACCACTGAGTCCCTCCCTCCAGAAAAGCCCACGGTCTCCCCCCACCCCCACAAGAGCCTCAGTCCAGAACACACCCCTACTAGAGCTGACTCCCAGGAGCCCCTAGGGCAGGTGGGCCCCAGGTGCTAGGGGGTGCAACTCCCGTCTCCTCCAGGCTGTGGACGGGCGGGAGCAGTTCTGGACTTGGCTGCCCCCTAGGTCCGTGAGGCTCCCCCAGGGAGGAGGGAAGGGCCTGAAGCACCTGGGGTAGGGAGGCCTTGGCCTAGTCCAGTGCCCTCTCTGGTCCTCAGCCACAGTCCTGCTGGAAGCCCGGACTGAAGGGCTGCAGAACCCCATGGCTCCCCAGGAACTGAGGACAGAAACAGAAGGCAACAGCCAGTGTGCCCTCACAACCCACAGACAGCAGGTCCCTCCAGCAGACCCTCCCTGGGCCTGGCTGGCGAAGCAGCAGCATCCTGCCAGCACCCCCCCCCGCCCCCCCAGCTGTCAGCCCCGGGAACCCTGCACCACTGGGTTGGCACGGCCAAGAGAGGCCAGGCCAGTTCTGGCTCTCAGCCTCCTCACCGCTCACCCCAAAACCCTGGGCTTCCTGCTCCACGCAGCCGGGCCTCTGCTGGGGTGGGGAGACCCTGGAGAAACTGGGCTGCCATGGGGACCCAAACGCACCCTTTCCCGGGCCCCAGCAATGACACAGAGTTGGGAACAGGGCATTTTACTGAGGACACCACAAAGCCCCAGGACCAGTGGGGATGGGACGGTGCGTGCACCACGGAGCACGTGACAGTGACACCGCACCCGTCACACAGCAGTGATGCGCACAGAGCCTCGCCCTCGCCACGGGCAGAGCCAGGAGCAGGAGGCTGGCATGCGGTCACCTGAGCACCTCGAACACTCCCTCACTCAACACGCATTTATGCACCTGTGACTGCAACGTCATGGCCTGGGCCCAGCAGGCACTGAGCCATCCCAGACCACAACGCTGTGGACAGGGCCGAGGGGCAGCTCTGAGGTGGGGATGGCAAGCATGGACTGGCCACCAGCTCACTGGGTACTTATGTCACAGGCCAACACTCAAACGTGGCACACAGGGTCACACGTGGTCACTGGTGGCCTCCCACACTGACACACCACAGCCCTGAAGCCCTGACCCCTCCACCCTCACCTGGGAGCCCCAGAAGGGACTGGGACACCAGGGTCTCCCAACTGTCCCTCCGCATTTCCAGGCGTCCAGGCCACATAGGCAGGGTCAGGCGAGCAGGCTCCGCGACAAGCTCCACGCTATCGTTCTAAACACAGTCCCTTCCAAGAATGCGGAGGCCGGCCTTCTTGGGCTCTGGGCCTCCTCGCAAGGCTCCAGCCACGCCCGGCGCGGGCACGCGGGCCCCTCACGTCCTGAGACGCAGCAGGTCCTCGCCCCCGCCACGGGAGGTCTCCGGGGATCCTGAGGGCCAAGACCCGGTTCCGTGGGTCTGCGCACACACACCCAAGCCACGCCCCCGCGGCCTCCGGGCCCGGGCAGGGACACCGCCCGGCCCCCACGCGGGATCCCGGCCTGGTCCTATTCCCTGATGTCCCCACTCACGCCGCAGGGGCTCACGCGGCGCGGGTCTCGGTGCCGCGCTCTTTCAAGAGCTTACGCAGGGGGCGAGGCCGCTGGTCACGTGGTGATGCCCCGCAGGCCTCGCCCCGGACAGGCCCCGCCCCCGCCTTCCCGCGCAGGCGCAGCTGCTCGCCCTGGAAGTACCGCGGTAGCGCCAGGTGCACCAACACGTGCTGTGCTTAGGTCTGCGCTATCCGCCAGCGCTGCCGCCGCCTCCGCTGGGTCGTCTTAGGGACGTCGATGTCGCCGACGAGCCCTGGGAACCAGCGTGCTCAAAGTTGTGCCGGGGCGACAAGGTGGGGCGGGGCTAGGCATCAGAGGCGGAGCCAATGGGAGGAGTGGGGCGGAGGGGCAGGGTGGAGCTAGGTCGGAAGCTGCGGCTCACCTTGCCTTCGGATGACGCCCACCAGGATGTCAATCACGACCACGGTGCCACCGCGTCCAATGCCGGCGCTGTGCGGACCGACCTGGATGCCTGCGGCGATTCGCAGGACGAAGCCGTGGCCCTGTCCTGGGTTGGACCTGCAATGCCCGTGTGGCCTTGCCCCGCCTCCGGTCGCACCTGTGCCGCGCGGCCCCGCCCCCCGCTCCCCGGTTGCACCTGCAGTGACCGCCGTGGGCCCGCCGGCCCCTGGCGCGGTTCTCTGGGCCCAGTTCACCTCTTCCAGGAAGCCGAGGACTCCAGCGGGCCCCGTGGGGACCCCGTGGTTGGGCCAGCTGAGGTACTGGTAATGCTTGCTTCCCTGTGCGTGGCAGAGACTCCAGGACAGGGCCAGCTGGTGAGTGCCCATCTAGGACTTTCTGGGCAGTTCCCAGGTGAGGCCGGCCACCGAGTCAGAGCGGGTGCTGCAGTGGCCCCGGGGTGGGAGAGGTGCAGGGGATAAATCGGGAGGAGGCAAGCTGAGTCCAGGAGTGATCAGTAGGGCCAAGGCTGAGCTGGAGGGGTTGGAGTTCAGATGGGGTTCAGGCTTGGGGGTGAGGGAGCACAGATGACTCCTGGTGGCTCAGCTGCCTGGGAAAAGGAGCAGATTTTGGGGACAGTGAGTTCTGTTTGGGGTGAGGGGTCTGCGGGACCTCCACCCCCATAGAAGAAGGGTCCATGCCAGGGACAGACAGGGGCAGTACTAGTAAGTCAAGGAGACCGATGCTGCTGAGATGGCCCAAGAAGAGACTGTGGATGCCACGTGTGTGTGAGGCCACCCTGGAGTCGGGTGTCTGGGGCCTGTGAAGACTGCCCAACAGAGCCCAGGCCAGGGCTGTGCCCACTGAGCTGAGGGACAGCGGAGCCAGCAAGGCCAGTGGGGTAGGTGGAGCCAGGTAGGACCCTCCTCACCCCAGGGCAGACCTGAGGCTCTGGCTCCGAATGTCCCGTTGCCCTCAAGGCTCACCTGGTGTGGCTGTCACGCCTGATGCTCCTGCACAGCAGCCCGAGGCCTGGCAGTCAGTCGTGCCCCACCCACGTGTCCAGCCGTACTCTGGGCTGCCCTCAGCCCTGGCCAGTTTCGGAAACACTTGTTCTGGGGTGGGGGGTGCACTGTATCAACGGTGCTAGAAGACCACCAGCACCCCTGTCCCTGTACCCTGCAGGGACACACATGCCCGTGAATACTTGGGGGCTCTCGAGGGCCCTCCCCACTCCCCAGAGCTTCCTGAAGATGTGGACCAGCTGCCATCACAAGTCCAGATAAACTCACAGGACAAGCCTGCCCTCCCACCCGGCCTCACTGCACTCCCTGATGGCCACGATGACAAGCGTGTTCTTGGTGCACCATGGTCCAGGCGGCAGACACTGATCTGCAGACAGCCCTGGGTGGCAGTGTCCACCTTGCCCAGTCCATGGCCTGGCTTCTCCTCTGGGTCACTCTGGAAGGGGATGGGGTCAGCTGCCAGCTGTTTCCAGGAAGACAGAACAAGTGCACGTCAGTGCGAAGGACATGCAAAGACCATGCAAAGACGCCCCAGGTGGCTCACACACAGTCCCTTCCACCATAGGCTAGGGAGGCGCTTAGAAGCAATGTTCTTTTAGTCCAGCTCCCCTGAGGATGCCTGCCTTGGGGACTGCCACACCTCCTCCCCCCAAACACCTACTGTCCTGCCAAGGTCCACAGCCTGGGGCCCTGGCTCTCCTAGGGGCAGCAGGCCAGGCCCAGCTGCCTCAGGCACACCCATGCCCAGGTAGCTGGCACTCATGTAGTCGGCTCCAGGCATGCTGCCGTCCACACCATGCAGGACAGCACAGGTGGCGTCACCTGGGAGGGGAAGGTGCCACTTAGGTCTCCAGGTGAGCAAGGGGCCCTGAGTGTGCAAGAGGGAGCCACACACTTGTGGTGGGAAATGGCCCCTGTCCCCACCCCGAGGCCCCACCAGGGAAGGGTGTTGTATGGACTCGGGCTTGTTCTCTGGCCACTGCCCCCCCCTGGACACACAAGCTGGTATCCCTGCAGCTGCAGCACCTGGCAGGATGAGGTGGCTTCAGCCACAGCTGACTCTTCCCTGGAGCCTGCAATACCACCCCCCCCCCCCCCGAAGCCCTGCTTGGCCTTCTCTCAACGTCCATGGCCTGTCTGAGCTCTCCCACATAGCTCTGGATGCTGATCCTCATGGCCTTGAGGGGCTGGCAGGGACAGGCCTGTGTCCAAGCTTAGGAGTGTCCCACAGTGTCCTCTCAGGGCAGCTGCCTGGGCCCACCCCCTGCCTCTTGGCTGCCCTGCCCTCAACCATCCCGTGCCCTTTTCCCTAGGCGGGGCTGTGCTGGTGTCCCTTGAGCCCCCAGGAGAACAGCCCACTCTGGATCCCCAGGTTCACGTGCGGGGGGGCACACCTGTTTCAGGGGCACCACAGGCCCCGACTTCCCTATATGGGGTTCTCCTTGTAGAGCTTGACCAGTTCACTGAGAGAGTGGGAACTCTCCCCGCCTCCCAGCCCCTGACATCGTACTTCCTGACTGGTTGTGGGGGTGGGGGTGAGGGGCCTGGGCACCACTGCCCCTGGGAGTCACACCCACACCCTGGCTGCCGCCTCCTATCTGGGAGCAGATCATAATGTGGGTGACAGGTGGCCAGTGGTGTGCTTGGTCCAGCTGCTGTGTGAGCACAGACAGCGCAAAGTCCCCAGGCTTCTGCTGGCCCCCACACCAGGAAGCCACCCCTGCAACCACCTGACCCAGGGCAGGAGGTGGGTGCACAGGTGGGACTGGGGGTCACGGTCTGGCCAGGTGAGGGGCACAGAACCCACATATGGCCAGAAAGCTCACAGACGGAGACAGACCCACACAGACCTCAGGGCCCAGGCAGCAGCCCACCCAGGCCAGCCATTATCTGCCCCGCCCACCTCTGACACTCTCCTACCCCAGAGCCCTAAGAGTAGGCAGGTTCTGTAGGGCCTGGGGCAGCCACCAGGTGGCAGTCTGGTCCTCAGTAAGGAGGGGAGGGAGCCTCCCCAGACCGGCCTCACTCCCATTCCCTTGCAGATGCACCCTCAGGCCTGAGTGGGGAATCCGAGGCTGGAAGAACTGAATCACCCCATACCACCAGCCAGGAGGGAGGGGTGAGGCTGGCTGCAGGTGAGCACCCCCATGTGGAGCTGTACCAGCTCAGCCAGCATCCACACAGGCCATAATAAGTCACCTGTGCTCTGGATCTTGCTGTGGGCCAACTCCTCGTGGCACTGGGAAGTTTGGGGGGGGGGGCCACTCCCACTGTCACCACCCTCAGCTTCCAGAACTGTCCCTGGGCTCTTTCCGGTCTCTGCCAGGAATGACCAAGGCCAAGCCCAGGCCCCTGTCCAGCCAGTGTGCACACTGGGTGGTGGGCACCCCTTGATGCGCACTCACCCCCAGCACCTGCCTGGGGCTACAGGTGCTGGGGGTCAGGGCCCCTGTAACAGCTCCCCCTAGGTTCCACAGGGCAGCTTGGGGAGCCCAGGGAGAAACACTTCTCTTAGAGGGTCAGGGTGCCAGGGAGGAGGCCACACAACCTTCCTTTCCTACTTCTGGTTTGAGGCTCACAGCTGCGCTTCCTAGGCCACCACTCCAGCCTCCTGATGAGGGTCTCCCAACAGGGCCAAAGGTGGACCAACCCGAGTCAGTGGAAAGGGTCCCCTGCCCCCCCTCAGGCAGTGCAGTAGGGGTAATGCTGCAAAGCCACCCCAAAGGAGGCTACTTGGGGTTCCGCCTGCACAGGCCCTACCTCACCGGCTCCCTGTGACTTCACGCAGGAGGCCCCCTCCCCGGTGCAGGACCTCCTCCACCAGGAGCCACATAAGGGCACTTGAGGCCTGCACCCCATCAAGAAGCTGAAAGGCCACCAGCGGGGCAGATGCAAGCACCTCCTGACGTGTTCAGACTTTTATTTCACGGTGATTGACACAGACACAGACTGGAGTTAGTAATGTGACGTTCGGGCCCCTTCAGCCCTTGGGCCAAACAGCCCAGGGCAGGCCCAGCTGTGGGAGCTGGGACGCCACCCCACCAGTGAACGGGTGCGGACCTTGAGCGGAGGTGGGGCAGGGCCAGGTGAGACGCAGTGTTACAGTTTAAGGCATTTCTGGCCTCACAGCCGTCCCTGCCATGCCTGCACCTGCCTCTTGGCCTCGGTCAGATACCCCGCCTACCCCTGGTCATCCTTGAACGAGGACAACTGCCCCTCACACCAGAACCGGAGGGTTTGCTGTGCATCGCCCTCAGCTGCTCTCGGGCCAAGGTGACAGCCCACCACCCCAGATGCCAAATAAAAGCAATGGCGTTAGGAACTGTGGTTGGTGGTCCCCTGGACATCTGTCCTGTAGAGGGGGATGCTGGCTGCCCAGGCAACGAACATCACCTACACCACAGTGGCCCACTGCCTCTCAGGGTTCCTCATGGGGCCTGAGGTGTCGGGGAGGGGACACAGCCACGTCCAAGGTGGCTGAGTGGGTGAGCAGGGCCAGATGAGGGTTAGGGCCCTGGAACAGGCCTGGGCCTGGCCTCTGCTCTCCAGCACCCTAGGACTGGTAGACACAGCTTGGGGGCGGCAGGTGGCGCCGTGTGGTCCCAAAGGTAACGTCATTTCTAAGTCACAGTATTGGCACAGGAGGCCCAGGAGGGGCCAGTCAGGTGGGAGGCTAGTCCTGGGGAGCCTGGCCCACTCACAGCGGGACAAGGACCAGCTCAGTGGAGGCCTGGGAGGGTCCCCTTCAACCCCGGCAGCAGCTTCCCCTCTGGGGACATGCGCCTCGCCAAATGGAGCCTCGCCGGCAGAGTGCGGTGTGTGGGTCGGCCCACTGGCAGGGAGTACGGCAGGGGACGCTGGGAGGAGGTGGTGGGCGGGATGCGTCCTGAGGCGGAGCCATGCACTCAGTGCTGCCCCATCGGTCCAAGTGAGTCTCTGAAGCTCACCCGCCCGGACGGGAGGGGGGCCGGGCCTGGAGTCCTTCCAGCCAAAACGTAGGCAAGAAAATCATATCAAAAAAGCAATGAGTGTACAAAAATATAAAAGGATTGCAGCAGGTGGCAGCGGCTGTGGTGGGCTCACGGCGCGGGACAGGGCTGCAGCTCCGGCTTGGTGACGGCGTCCTCCAGCAGGTGCAGGGCTCGCCGCCCCACCACCACGTCCCGCAGGCAGCCCACGAAGCCCGTGCTGTAGGCCTTGGGCAGGCCGGGGCCCACAGGCAGTTTCCCCAATCCCCCTGCAGGACAAACACAGGAAGGCCACCCTGTGACTCCGATGGGCAGGCCAGATGCTGGTAGGCGGACCAGGTGACTAGTAGACAGGCTGTCGCCTCCTGGACCCACCCCACCCTGGCAGCTAACTGCAGGGGCTAAGAGAGCAGGGGACAGGGCCCTAACCCTGGCTGGCCCGTCTGCTGCTAAGTGGGGTTGATTCAGGTGCCACTCTCAGTGCTGGCCCCAGCGGATGGGGTTTGCCCCCCCGAGATTCTGAGAGGGGCCCCTCCCCTGGCCCCTCTCCCCTCACTCACCCAGCCACAGGGCTCCGTCTGTGTCCAGCTGTGTGGAGCCCAGAGGGGAGGAGCCAGTCACAGGGGCTTCGTTGCCCACCTGAAGGGAGCCTTCCCTTTGCTCCCTGGAGAAGTGGACAGGGTGAGACCCTCGGGTGAGGGCCCACCCTGCCGCCTCCAGGTCCCGAGCCCCATCCAGTGTCACCCCAGGGCTGGCACTGACCCTTAGGAGAGTGCCTGGTGGCCAGGGCAGGGGGTGTCACATGGGTTCAATTTTGCTGGAAGGGATGGCAGGCTCAGACCAGAGGGACATGTCCCCAAACAGCAAGGGTCCCCTTTTCAGATCAGAGGTTCCCTGACCATAACTGCTCTGTCCTCTTGTCCCTCCCCATCCCTAGCTGTGACCTCGGGTCAGACAGTGGGCCCTGCCCTCCACCAGTGACCCAGCACACCCTGGAGGAGCAGGTCCAGGCGTGCCCTGGGCTCCCGGCTGACCTGTGCGCCCGGACCCGCAGCCAGCGGTTGGTGTTGACCGGCACGGTGGAGCGCAACACCACGGGCTGGGAGCCCAGGTCGTAGGCCAGCTGCAGGCGCCCACCCACGATGGCCAGGGCAATGTAGTCGGCCCGCTCCGCGGCCTTGCCGCTCCACAGCACCAGCCCCTGCGTGGCCTCGGTGCGCAGGCTCAACTCGAAGTGGTCGCTCTGCAGCGCCTTCTCGCTGGGGGGCAGAGGGCTGGTCAGGGCCTCCCGGAGGGCGGCGGGGAATGGGGTGGGCAAGGCAGGTGGGCACACGCCAACACTGGGGCAGATGGACGAGGACGGACAGTGGGGGGCAGGGCCAGACCGGCGGACACGGAAGGACAGCTCAGCAGAGACAGAGCAGGGGCGACGACAGGCAGGCAGACAGCAGGGCCAGGGCGGTACATGCTCACCTACGAAGGGCCCCGGAACCCGGCGCTTCAGGGCTTAGAAGCAGGAAGAGAGGGAGGCGGTAGGTGAGCAGGGGACAGACGGGGCAGTGCAGGGTGGGGCCCTGCAGCAGCCCTCCCTACGTCCCCTTGCCAACCGTGGGAGACAGGAGCAGCAAGCATCCTCGGAAGACACGGAGGACCCGGGCCATCCGTTCCACCCACCGCAGAGCCCCGGCAATGACACATGTGCAGCACCCATGTGCAGACACAGAGCTGGTGGGCACGGCCCCGGCCCAGCACTCAAGAGGCGAGCCTTGAGGTGGTAAGCATGGAGACTGAGGGCTCCTCGCTGGGAGAGGCCCTGGATGTCCCAGCACACACGTGCAACCAAACACACGTGCACGCGGACACGGAAGCTCACACGAGAGCAGTGGCTGAAAGGGTGGATGGGGGACCACCCTTCAGCACGCACCCGGGGCCTCATGCAGCACAAATAGCCCCAGCCCCATCCTGCCTCTGGGAGGGAAGTTCTGCCTCTGCCCCGGCTGGCGAGGAGCAGAGAATGGGAGAGTGAGTGACAGAGAAGGTGGAGGGGGGGCCCAGGCTACTTACGCCGGGATCTCATTGGTCAGTTCGCTTGGAAACAAAGAGACAGAAATGGTGAGAGGGAGGAGGGTGCAGGAGGGCGGTGGGCAGGCACAGCAGGGCCTGCCCTTCCTGGCCACGGAGCGGAGGCGGATGCAGCACGGCCAGGGTCTCCCCCGCACAGGTGCAGACAAGACCAGACACAGCCGAGGGCAGAGGGGTGCGTTACCTCTCCGTCACGGCATTGAGGTACTCAATGTAGGTCCGTCCATCAAAGGCCAGTGCGTCGAGGTCCCCTGCCGACTTCTCCATCAGCCCTGAGAGAGAGTCGGGGTGAGGGAGGGCCTCGAGGGCCCCGGTGCAGCCTCCGCCGGCGGGCAGTGCTCACCCGTCTCGCAGTGCGGCCCTGAGAAGCCCCCGGGGCACAGGCACTCGTAGGAGGCCCCCCGGGGCAGGCAGGAGGCCCCGCTGAGGCAGGGGTGTCCCGAGGCCTGGGTGCACGGGTGGTCCACAAAGGAGGAGACGCCCACTGCCTGCACCACGTGCTCCTGGGTCAGCAGCTGGTGGCCTTTCAGAGAGACCTGGGGGGGACGGGGGAATGAGACCCACAGTCCTGCCTTCCATCCTCCCTGCCACTGCAGCCCCTCCACCACGTACCAGCTGGATGACGCCATCAAAGCCAGAGGAAACTGCGGCGGCCCGGGCCAGCTTGCTGAAGTCAGGAGCCCCACCCAGGTAGAGTGGCTCCTTCAGGTTGAGGACGGTGTGCGACACCTGGGGGGAGGTGCTGGGTGAGCTGCTGTGGAGCTGCCCACCGGGCAGGCACAGGACGCGGCGCCCGCCAGGGCCCCCCTCGCCCTCTGGCCTATCTACCAGGCGGAGTTAATCACACGGACGCGGCCGACGTGGGGCTTAGCGGCCGGGATGGGCGCTACCCTAGGGATAGGGGCAGCAGAAGGCGGTGCGCAGGGAGACTGGTACCTTTCGGGATTTCTGACATCCGAGGAGCGGGGTGGGGGTTGCAGAGCGAGGCCAGAGAGCAGAGAGCAGAGAGAGGCACAGGACAGACGGGAGAGAAAACAGTTCAGTGAGAGCCGTGCGGTGGGGCTGCCACACCGTCCAGGAGGAGGAGGAGGAGGAGGAGGTGGAGGAGGAAGAGGAGGAGGGAGGCCCATGGCCAGAGACACTCACCGGGGACTCCCCCTGCACACGGGGCCCGGCATTGACACGCATTGCGCCCTTACGGCCGTTTCGCTCCAGGAAGACCCTGGTCCAGGTGCCCAGGGCCACTGGCTCCTTGCTCCTGGAGAGGAAGGGGCACCGTGAGCCCCTCTGCCTGCCTGGGGCCCCAGCCTTGTCCCCCGCCCCCACACCTGCGCACCTGATGACTGCGGCCCCCTTGCCCAGGTCATAGCGGAACTCCAGGTGGCCGTCTCGCAGTGCCAGTGACACAAAGTCCCCTGTGCCGTCTGTCTTCTGCCCGTTGTACAGGAGGAGGCCGCTGGCGCCCCGGGCCAGGAACACCACCTCCAGCGCCATCTTCTCCCTGGGGTCATGTGGAGTCAGGTGGGTGGGGGGGGGCCCAGTGATGCCCAGGGGACTGCCTCCTCCCTCCACCCCACTGACCCCTCCCCTGCCCCCCACTGACCCCAAGTCCCGCTCAAAAGTGTGCAGGCCTTTCAGCTCCAGGTAGGAGAAGCCACTGAAGTCAGCCAGGAAGGGCCGGGGAGCATTCTGTGCTGAGACTGTGGAGGATGGGACAGGGGTCACATCAGGTGCTGGGCCCTGATGTGGGGTCCCCTGCACCCCCACCATGCTGTGATCCCCTGGCCTGAAGGCCAACCCTAACTCCAAGCAGAACCCAAACCCAAACGCTTGACCCAGCCCTCCTCCCTGCCTTGAGGCCCGGCGCCCCCACCTGTCTGGCAGAGTGTGCCCCCTCGGCCCAGGGGGCACTCGCACCCGGCCTCACCCCCTGGCAGCACGCGGCAGGGGGCTGCCCCTTGGCAGGGGTTTGGCTCACAGGGGCTCTTCTCCTCCGCACAGGTTGGGCCTGGAGAGAGACAGGATGGGGTCCCAGGAGGCTGGAGTCCCTGCCCCCAGTTACACAGGTGTTCCCTGAGCACCCAGCCCAGGCCCCGTCCTCACCGAAGCGGCCGGGAGGGCACTGACAGTGGAACATGCCGGCCTCCAGGGCCTGGCACGGGGCGCCCCCGAGGCAGGGGCTGGGCAGGCAGGGGTGGGCCCCGCACTCGCCCACTCGGGAGCTTCTGGTAGCAGCCCCTGGCCAGTTGCTGAGCTCTAAGCGCTGGTTGTTGACGTCCAGCAGGCGGATGCAGCCCCTGAGGCCAACGCTGACAGAGGTCCGCTCGAGCACCCTGTGCCAGGATGAGGGTCAGGGGTCAGGACTGCTCCCCATCTCCCCCTTTTGGTGCTCGCAGACGGCCAGTCCCCAGGACAGGGCAGATCAGGAGGTGGGCTGAGGGTCACGGGTTAGGACTGAGCATCAGCCCAGTTCCTCCTTGGTGGTCACACTTGTCCTCAGGAATGCCACCCACATATGGGGCAGAATCAGGACCTGGGTCAAGAGCTAGGGCTTAGGTCAGGGTCACAGCCATGATTCACACAGGTCTCTCCACCCACTTTGTTATTCGGATAACTTGGGCTTCCTGGGTATAGCCAACAAGTCAGAGACCAGGATCAAGGTTAGAGATTGGGTCTGCGGCCAGGGCCACCCCAACCCTCCCTGATGCTCACACGGAGGCCTGGTCCTCTGGGACACCACCCACAAAGAGCTCTGTGTCCAGGTTGAGGCCATCAGTGCCACTGGGGCTCTGGCCCAGGACAGGGGGCTCGCTGTCCACTGAGAGATTCCCCTGGCGCCAGTGCCGGGACAGCTCCAGGCGGTGCCACCGGCCAGGCTCCACAGGCACTGTGCTGGTCAGCACCAAGGGTCCTGAACCCGTGTCAAATCTGGGGGGAGGAAGGAGAAGGTCCTCAAATCAGCTGCAAGGAGCCAGGACCACTGCCCGGCCCACCTGAGCTGCATAAGGCACCACCCATCCCGGACCAGCCCCCCAGCTGCGGGAGCACACCCCCCCACCGCCCACCTGAGCTGCACTCGGCCCCCCACCAGGGCCAGTGCCAGGAAGTCCTTGCCCCGGGCCCCGCCGTTGTACAGCAGCAGGCCCTGGGGCTCCAGCGCTCGAAACTCCAACTGCAGGCGCAGCGTGTGGTAGGCTCGGAGGGTCGGGAAGGCCAGGAAGGAGTGGCCCCCAAAGGATGGCACCGAGGGGCGCAGTGCTGCGAGAAGGGCACCATTTGGAGGGGACAGAGGATTAGGGCCCCAATGGCCCTGGTCCTCTGGCCCGAATCCCCCAGGCCCTGGCTCCCTGCCCTCACCCTGTCCCCAGCCAGAGGGCAGGGAGTCCCACCTGCCCCCTACCCCAACCTGGCGCCCCTAGGCCTACCTCCCACAGCCCACTACTGATGGTGGCTCAAACCTGCCCCGCATTTGCCTCCCTGTCCCTGTCCAACAAGGATGACCCTTACCCTCCTCACAGACGGTGCCCCCCCTGCCAGCTGGGCAGCTGCAGGTGAAGGTTCCACCCGAGTCCCAGTCCTGGCAGGTGCCCCCATGGAGGCAGGGCTGGGAGTCGCAGGGCCCCGGGGGCTGCTGCGTGCCTGGGGGCAGAGGCCGGCGTCCAGGCACCCGATGGGGGGCTGTGGTGGGGGGCCGGCGAGTGGTGGGGAACACCGTGGTCTTGCTGATGGGTCGGCTCGTGTGACTGGGGTAGAGCGCCTGAGGGGTCACCGCAGAAAAAGCCGAGGTGGTGGCCCTGGCCGTGGCTGCAGCAGGGGTGGCTCCCGTGAAGAATGCAGGAAACCAGTCTGAGGTTAGGGAGACCAGTCAGGGTCCCCAGGCAGGGCCAGTGAGCGGGGTACTGGCAGTAGTGGGGGAGGGGCCAGGCAGACCCGGCACAAGCTGGGCAGGCACTCACCGAAGTCCATGAAGCGTGCGTGCTCCTGCAGTGGCCGGCGCACCCCAAGGGACCGGCGCCGGGACACCTGGATCTGCTGAAGCAGGGCCCGGGCCACGTCAGGCGCCCTGAAGCTCGTGGCTGGGGAGGAGGCACAGTGAGCATGGCGGAGCCCTGTACAGCAACCCCACCTCCTGGGGGGAGCAGGTTGGGGGCTCACTGGGGTCAAAGTGCACATCCACAATAGCCCGGACAGTGTTGCCGGGCCCCAAGTCCCTCAGGTGGACACTCCAGAAGTCCTTCTTAACGTCCGAGTTCCGGAAAAGGTCATCCAGCTGTGGGTGAGGACGGGTGAGGGCTCTGGGGGCTGCCCCAACTGGGCAGCCAGGCTCTCCCACCCCAGTGCTGCTCTGGGTCGGCCCTGGGAGGAAGACAGGGCTCCGACCCAGCCCCACGGGCCCTGAACTTACGGCACTCTCGATGCTCCTGGCTGTTTCCCCAAACAGCTCCGACTTCGGGTCGGCCATCTCTGGGGTGTAGAACAGCTCCTGCCCGTCGACCCCCTCGAGCTCCAGCACACCCTGGAACGCCTTGGTGGCTGCGGGGGAGGGCACAATGAGGTCCTGCCTGGCCTCGACCCGGCCTCTGGGCCGGCCATGGACGCAGGCCCTGGCAGCGAGCCCCACGGGTGCAGGGCGGGTGGCGGTTAGTCAGATGGTCATGAGGTTAGTGGGGAGCCAGGGGCAGGGCTGGCGTCAGTTACCAGGCGGACTCCTTGGGGCAGTGCCCAGGCCAGCTTGCAACAGGAAAGACAGATTAGCCACAGGGGCCGTGGCACCCACATGTGTCCGGGGGCCAAGACCTCGTGTGTGTGTGTGCATGTGCGTGTGCTGAGTCCCAAGACCACGCGTGTGTGCACTGAGACCAGAACGCCATACAGCTGGATGCCCACCTGCTGGGCAGGCCTGCTTGCTGGGAGGAGACAGCATCCCTGGCGGGGTCCAGGCCACTCCTCACACTGCACCCCAGCCCTGGCCCCCCACTCACCGGGGCAGTTGGAGCCCTCTGTATCCAGCGAGGGCGTCTTGCCATCGGCGCAGCAGCCCAAAGGTGAGTTGTAGCAGGAAGCCTTCTCGATGAGTGGCCCTGGGGTCACAGCGCTGCCGCCCCCAGGGGGCTCAAGTCCTGGGGAGGCGCAGTCTGAGCCCAACGGCAGGTCAAGCCTTCCTGGGCCCTGTCCCCCACATCCTCAGCCCATGCTCACCCCCCGAGCCGGCCCCACTGGCCTCCAGGTCCCCACTCAGCTCCTCGTCGCCACTCCCGTCAGCACTGCCAGATTCGCTGAAGGCAGACGTGGCAAGGCCGGCTGCCATGGGGGATGCTGTGGGGGGCACAGTCAGTGCAGGCCTCCAGGTGGTCCTAGGGATGCTGGCAGTGGTCTGAGGTTGTGAGGAGGGTCGAAGGGTGGGCCAGCTGTCGGGGGTGCTGCTGGGAGCCAGGGCATGGGTGCTGGGCGGGTACGCCTCCCTCAGGTGGTGCCCTGAGGTGGCCGCAGATGCGGGTGTCGGGTGGGCGCCAGGAGCGACAGCCTCTGCAAGGAGAGGAGAGTCGGGTGGGCGACTGAGTCAGGGCAGGGCCAGGCCTTCCTGGTCACTTCTGGGGCAAAGGACTGGGCCTCACCCTGGCAGGGGCCGAGGTTCTGGATAGAGATGTCTAGGCCCTGGCGGCAGGCGATGGTCCTCAGCTGACACTCGTTACCATAGGTAACTCCATCTGACCCACAGACCTGGGGCACAAGGGCGAGGATGCTGTGGGGGAGCCCCTCCCTACCCCCGCCACCCCCCACACGCCCCACCCCTCACCTTAGTGGCATTCTCCCCTGGACACGTGGGTGTTGGGCACATGCAGTGGGTGGAGCCAGCCTCCTCGACGCAGGACGCCCCAAACTCACAGTGCATCTCAGCACAGGTCTTGGGTGCCGAGGAGTCTGGGGCAGAGAGGAGACCCCGCTGGCTCAGGAGGCCGGCTGCCAGGACAGCCACCCCCCAGTACAGGGACCCCCATCAGCACAAGCCAGGCCCTTACCTGTCTCACAGCCAGAGGGGCCCAGGGCACGGCCGTCGGGACACTGCCCGCACTTGGGCCCAGCCACCCCTGGCTTACAGGAGCAGAGCCCAGTCATCTGCTCACAGTCGTCCCGCACAGCGCCCCGGGGGTCACAGCTGCAAGCTGAGGGGACACGGACAGGAGGGAGCCCCTGAGGCCTGTGCCTGGTTTCCCCACTGGCCCCAGAGCCCTGCCCCCACCCGGTGTGGGCCAGGCCAGAGCCTGAGTATGGGACATGGGGCTCAAGCAGCAGCACCGGTAGGCGGGAGATCTCAGCCGAGCACCAACGATGGGTCCTGTCACTCACGGGTGCAGCCACTCCGCCCATCAGTGACGATGCCACGGAAGTTCCAGTAGCCAGGCTCACAGCGGTCACACTTGAGGCCCCCCACGCCCGGGCGGCAGGAGCACTGGCCCGTGCCCGGGTCACAGGTGCCACCGTAGGAGCCGTGTGGGTTGCACTGGCACACGCCTGCAAGGCAGGGCAGGACGGGGTCACGACGGGGTCACCACAGCGGCAAGGCTCAGCCTGGCTATGGTCAGGGCAGGGCTCAGGCACTCACCAGGGCAGCCGGCCAGGCCCACACCCCGAGCAGCAGTGACGTTATCCTGGCAGCAGCCGAAGGGTGTCTGGGTGCAGTGCAGGGGGACTGCTGGTGGCCTCGGGGCCACAGTGGGGCCTGCAGAGAGACACCAGACAGTGCCTGACACCCTCCCAGGCCGGGCCACTCCACCTCAGCCTCCCCCAGTCCTCACCATCACCCTCCTAAGGCCAACTGCCGTCAGGGCTGGAGGCCAGGCCCAGGCCACTGGGGAGAACCCCACACCAGACAGACGAGCATGTCTGTCTGTCCACGCAGGACCAGGAGCACACGGAACACCTGCAGCCCTGGGCACACCGTACAACCAGAGCCACATGTGTTTGGATCAGTGTGTCTTTGTGGACTGGCACGCGCACACGCGCGCGCACACACACACACAGACGTGGCTACACACGTTCACCCCTGTGCCTCCAACCCCACATGCTCACACACCTGCGCAGAAATGTCACTTGTGCACCCGTGACACTGACTGTGAAAGGGAAGCTGCCCAGAGGGGCCTCGCTGGCTCCCCGCTGCCTCTGGGCACTGAAGCCCAGCCGGGCACACAGTAGGTGCTCCATGCACACTTGCTGGCTCACTGTGACTCGCCGCTCCACGCGTGCAGCTGCACAGGTGCAAGCATGCACCGACATGACACAACATGTGTCCATACATGCCTGCCAGACACGCAGCACCCACGAACAGGGTACACACTCCCACCTGTGTGTACACACAGCTTTGAACAGGCACACACAGTGAACAGTGGGCACGCACAGGAACTCGTGTGCCCTGCCCACGCACCTCGGCAGGCTCCTGGAGCCACCACCTGCAGCCCCTGCTGGGACTCGCAGCGGGCCTTCTTCAGCTCGCACTCCGTGCCGTAGGTGACGCCATCGGAGCCGCAGACCTGGAAGGGCGGCGTCAGTGGGGTGGCCGAGGTCCCTGCCTCACCACCGCCCAGAGACAGAGCGGGCAGGGGCCTCACCGGGCTCCTCGGGATGCCTTGGCAGCGGAAGCCGCAGACACATGGCCCGTCCTCTGAGTCCTCGTCCCAGACGCCGCCACGCTGCCGGCACAGCTCCTGCTCACACTCACCGTCCTCCCCGGAGCCGGAGCCTCCAGAGCCGCACTCAGCTGCAGGAGGGGGCGGTCACCCAAGGGCTGCTGGCCAGAGCGGGCGGCCCGCCCCCCACATCAGTCTCCGAGCCTACCCTGCTCGCAGGGCCCCGCCCGGGCCTCCTCGATCTGGGTCTGCTGCTGGCAAGCGGCCTCACGGAGCTCACAGGCGCTGCGGTAGGTGACACCATCGCTGCCGCACACGGGGCCGGGTGGGGGGCGCTCACACCGCGGACACACACACTGCCCCGCCAGGCACACTGCCCCGAAGGCACACACCGTGTCTCCACAGGTCTCTGCAGGGGCGGAGCCGGGCCCAGTCAGCAGGCCCCAGCTGGGAGGTGCGGGGACCACAGCCCCCGGCCCACCCCACTCACGGCAGGGTCCAGGTGAGGCCGCGTGCAGGCTAATCTGGTGTGTGCAGGCGTGGACGTGCAGCTCACACTCGCTGGCGTACGTATGCCCGTCAGAGCCACACACGGGCTCGGCCAGGGCCACGCACCCGGAGGGGCACACGCAGCGTCCAGTCTCGGCCTCGCACAGGGCTCCGAAGCGGCACTGCCCACAGCGGTCTGGGAAGGAGGCGCCATCACCTCGGTGCCCAGGTCCCCTCCCCCCAGCAAGACCCACCAGCCCACCACTGACCACAGGGTCCTCTGCGAGCCACCCGGATCTCCTGCCCGAGGGCGCAGGCCGTCGCCTCCAGCTCGCAGGTGCTGCCGTACGTGACACCGTCGCTGCCGCACACGGGATCATAGACGCCTGGACACGCCTGCTGGCACACGCACTCTGCTCCCCCATTCTTCACGACACACACCGCCCCAAACAGGCACTGCACCCCGAGGCATGGGGATCGGGGCTGGTCTGCGGACAACACAGCTCTCAGCAGGCTGCCTCCCCTAGGCTCAGGCACAAGCCCCCAGCTCCACGCAGCAGACCCTCTCCCGGGGTGGGGATGGCGCAGGAGTGGACCAGGAGAAGGGTCGGAGGCACAGGACACAGCAGAGAAAGGGACAGACACACGACAGACACAGACAGGGACACGGAGCCAACGGCCCCGCCCCGCACGACGGCGGTGTGGGCTGTCCGTAGGAGCACCCCAAAGGCCCACAGTGGGCTGTGTGAGGGCCAGGCCTGCTCAGGCCACTGACTCGACCCCAGCCACCCTGGGACACGTGTGCACGTGGGGGGCTCTCTGTGTGGGTAGGAAGCATCTGCAACCTAGAGTCAGACCCAGGGCCACACGGGGGGAGGAGGTGTCTGTCCACTTGCTCTGAGGACCACAAGGCCAGGCAGCAGCGAGCCACCCCCCCCGCCGCACTGGGGGCAGACCTCAGGCTGCGGGCTCCTGGTGGCAGGCGCGGCACCTCATCCTGCCCGTAGGTCAGGCTGGAAGACACAAGAGGCGCAGCCGAGAGGGAAGAAGGGCAGGGGAGAGGAGACAGGAGCGGAGAGACCGCAGAGATGCCCAGGGACACAGCTGCGGGTGGGTGGGCACGGCGGCCCCCACTGCCTCCCTGACCCCAGGTGCTACAGGCGCCCTGCTGACAGAGCCCTCCACCCCAGAGCCCACCGACAGGCGAGAGCCCTGCCAGGCCCCCGGGGCACCCGCCCGCGCCCATGACCCCAGGGGGAGTGTGACTCGGGATGGAGATGGTGTGTGATGGTGGCGGCAGGGATGGATGCAGGACTGGCGTGCCCCAGGCACGGCCCCCCAGTGCTCACCACACGGGCCCTGGTGCTTGGGGAGGATGGCGCGCTGCTGCTGGCACTCGGCCTGCTGGCGCCGGCAGTCATTGTCGTAGGTGCGCCCGTCGTGAGCGCACACGGGTCTGTAGGCCCCGTCGCAGACGATGCGGTCACAGGAGCAGCGGGGCCGGCCTCGGCGGACTAGGCACATGGCATTGAACCTGCAGGTGTCTGGGCACTGGTCTGGGGGTGGGGGCAGAGGGCAAGGAGGTCAGAGGCCGGAGAGCCACGCCAGCCTCGACCGTGGGCCGTCCAGGGGATGTGGGGGCCCAGGGGGTGGTGAGCAGGGGAGAGTGAGCACAGGCAGGGCAGCCCTCCCCAGGGAGCCGCCCACCTCCAGGATGGCACTGTCCAGAGCGCACTTTCTGGAGGAGGACGCCACGGGCGGCTCCTGTGCGGCCCATGACGCAGTCGCTGTCGTAGGTGACTCCATCGTCCCCACACACGGGCGCCTGCCGGAGTGGGCAGCTCTCTGGCCGGAGCAGCATCTCGGGCCGCCGTGTTCGAGGGTTCACTCGGCAGACGCGGCTCGGGTCGCCGAGCACACCCTGGCAGGGGTCTGGGGGGGGAGGGCGGAGGTCAGGGTGTGCGCGCAGGCGCACGCACAGAGGCCACACAAGGGCCGGCACAGCTCACCGCAAGGGCCGTCGAACTTCTTGAAGATGTTCTCCTGGCGGGCACAGGCCTGGCGCAGGAGCTGGCACTCGCTGGGGTAGTCGGCACCGTCGCTGCCGCACACGGGGCCCCCAGGAGCCCCTCGACAGGTGGCAGGGCACAGGCACGTGGCTGTCTGTCCATCGGCAGAGCGCGCGCAGGTGCTGCCGAAGCTGCAGGTCACGTTGGAGCAGGGGTCTCGGGGCCCTGTCGGCAGGGCGGGGTTGGGTCACGCTGGCTGACCCCCACGCACCACGCCCCCGCACTGTGCCGGCTGCACTCACCGCAGGGCCCGTGGGAGAGCAGGCGGATGCGCCGCTGCTGGCTGCACTGCGCCCGCTGCAGCTCGCACTCGTTGCTGTAGGTGGAGGCGTCAGAGCCGCACACGGGCGCCACCACGCTGGGGCAGGGCCGCTGCTTGCACACGCAGGAGGCTCGGCCGGGATCCTCCACACTGGGCTCACACACGGCGCCAAAGCCACACAGCATCCCCCGGCAGGCTGGCGTGGGATGGGGGCGGGTCAGAGCCCGCCCCTGCCAGCCTCTCATCCCGCGGCCATCTGTGCACACGGGCCGCACCATTCACTCATTAAACCCCACGGTCACATTCACATGTGCATGCATTTCCACACATGCTCACACAGGCACATGTGTGCCCATCACACCCACACACCCACACACCCACACACACACACACACACGCTCGTGGGCACAGTCGCACAGCCAGGCCCTCCCCTGTCAAACTCGGCCCACTGCAGGGCTCCCACCAGTCCTGGCCTTTCCTGTGCCTTCCCTCATGGGGAACCCTCTCTGCCTGCACCCCCATGCCTACTGTGGAGGGGACATCTCCCCACCTGCCTTGGTGAACAGCCAGCCCCCTAGTCATCTTAGCTGCAGTCATCGGCCACCTCACACTGCTCAGGGGGCCTCCCCCATTCCCTGACGGGCGACCGACCCCTCGAAGCCCCGACCCTGCAGTGCCTGCCTGCACATCTGACCCTCCCACCTCCCCGTGGACCAGCTCCCCGCCCCTCCGGGACACCTGAGGTCACACAACTGCGGGGAGGGTGTGCAGAGATCTGAGGTCAGGTCACGTGCTCCACCCTCTGGCTCAGGCCAGGAACCCCACTGCCATGGCCCCCACCATCCCACATCTCATTCTCCTGCCCCTCGGACCTGTCCCCACGTGGGCCCTGCCTGCACCAGCCCTCCCCCAGGCCCTTGCTCTGTGTGGCTAGCCCTCCTGGTCTCCTGCCCCCCAGGCCTCCCCAGCCTTGCGGGCTTCTTTCCCCGGGCACCCACGTGACTGTCCACCCCACCTGTCCCCCTGAGCCCACCACCTCAGCCACATCCTCCCCCCTCACACTCAGAGAGGCCAGCATAGGGGTGTTGCTGACTTTGTAGTTGGGAGCCGCACGTGCCCAGCATCCAGGGGGCAGGCTGGCTCCTCAGGACCTCGGCAGAGGACTGCACACCCATGGGCGGGGGTTGGGGGTGGGCATTACAGGCCACAGCTGTCGGGAACTAATGCATGTGCAATTGGGTCCGATTAGCATTAATAAGTTATGGGGACCGGGGAGGCCCCCCCATCACCTCCCACCATACTCAGGAAGTTGGGTGGGAGGAAGCACCCTCCATTCTATGGAGCTTGGGAGCTTAAAAAAAAAAAAAAAAAAAAAAAAAAAAAAAGCTCACTGTTGCCATGGCAACGGGCCACCCCAGGCTCCTGGTGTCTGCTTGGCCATCCCCGCCCCCACCCCCACCCCCCACAGGCTGCCTGAGCAAGAGCCTGGGGCCAGTGTGGACACCCAGCTGGAAGTCCCTACAGCCCACTGATGCCCCCCCCCCACCTTGCCCTTGTCTGCCCCACTCCCTCGGGTCCTTCGTCAGACCCTGGAGCTGGGCTCTCCCCAGCTCCGTATTCACCTGCCACGCCTCAGCATCTCCTCCTGTGAAAGGGGCACCTGCGGACACCTGGGCCGTGGGACCTGCCTCAGGGGCTGGCGCATGCAAAGGCTCACAGGGTGCCCGAGGTGCTGTGCTGTGGGGACAGCCAGCAACCCAGCTCCCGAGTCGACTCCAGTCACAACTGGGCCCTCCCCACTCTGCCAGGGCCCAGCCGTGGCCCCTCTTCACACTTTCCAGCCTCCTCAGTGCCCCCAGCACGTCTCTCTCACCCGAAGCCCCTCGCACCCCCAGCCAAAACCACTGGCACTTGCTGAAATCCAGCTGGCTGTTCTCTTGTGGCTGTTTGCTTTGCAGACCAGGGTCTCTCCCAGGGTCCTGACTCAATGGCCAAGGACCTGGTCACCTCACTGTACCCAAGGCTCCCAGCCAGCTGCTGTGTCTGTGCCCTTGGGCTCAGGCCTCTGTCTCCCTCTGGCCACCTGGGTGCACCCAGACCCCTGCCAAGGACACCTACTTCTGGGTGACCAGCATGCTCCTCACCCGCCAAGACCTGCACCTTCCTCCACAGCCCAGGGGTCTGCTTTGTCCCTCAGACACTGGGGAGGGAGTGGACGTGCAGAGCCGGGGTCTGGGACGGGCGGAGGGCAGGAGACCAGAGGCCTCCCACAGATGCCTTGGGCCTAGCTGAGGGCAGAGGAGGGGCCAGGGTACCATCAAGCTGAGGCCCCAGCACTGACACCCAGGTCCCAGTCTCTCCACCTCCCCAACAGAGTGACAGCTCCTGAGGGGCAGTCTCCTCTCCTGGCTCCCGGGACAGCCGTGGCATTCGGTGGTTCGATTCCAGCAAAGCTGAGGTTTGGGGCATAATGGACTCGTCCCCTGTCCAGGCTGAAATAGCTCCCCTCCCCAGGCCATACTCAGCCAGGCGAGGGTTGCTCCCGTGCATCCCCATGATGCCAGCTCCGTGACCACGCATTTACCCACCTACAGCCCCAGGGACTAGGGAATCTCGAAGTCTCAGGGCTGGTTTCTCGACTGGACGTAAAAGACACACAAGCACAGAGACCACAGGTGTGACCCCGCACATGTGCCCTCCCGCCTGCAGGCACAGCCCACCGTGGTGCTGGGGAGCAAACACACACCATGGTCTGTGTGCCGGGCAGGTCCCCTCCAGGCCCTGTGAGCCTGCCCAGCCCAGCCTCCTGCAGGAGCCTCTCCGGCCACTCCGGCCACTGCAGACCCTCCACTGTGCGATGCTGGAGGCGCCAGTGGCCTCCCCTCGACACCCATCACAGCAGGTGCACTGCACTCCCCTCCAGGTCTCGGGCGGTTTGGGGACGGAGTGGGCACCCCGAGCCCTGCCTGTGGTCATGAATGTGTGGCATATGTACCTGGGAGGGATGACGATGGCCGTGGGGTGTGGCTGTCCCCCAGTGTGCAATGGGATCGCGGTGCAGGTGTGGGGCCGGTGTGCAAGGGCAGGAGACACTCCAGCCCTCCCGGCTTCAGGAGTTGAGGACGCAAGGAGAGGGGAGGGTGTCCACCCACCCAGCCCTGTCTTTGAACCCTGGTGGCCCTCGGCCTCCAGCCCAGTCTCTAGGGCACAGTCCTGGGCCTCTGCCCCCGCCCCAGCCCAACCCAGACCTGCCTCCTCCCACATACAGATGGCCGGCCCCTGTATGTGACTTCCGTGAACCTGGGCAACCTGGGAGCCCCCCTTCCTGCAAATGTACCCCAGGCGCCCCCTGCCTAACAGCTTCCTCCTTCCCCTCACGCCTGCAGGCCCCCAGCCTGCTCAGTCCTGGGGACAGGCCCTACAATGCCCCCTCAGACAGCTGGCTTGGTCCTGCTGAGGCCCCAGCCCAGCCCAGCCCCCCACCCCCTGCACTCATCAGCCCGTCTCACAGGCTTGGGCTCTGGACTCACTCCTCGAGGTGTCAGAGTCACGCTGTGTATAACGGCCAGCACCAAGATGCCGCCAGGCCCAGGGACTCCAGACCGCCCACCCGGCCTCCTTCCTGCCCCAGACAAACCCCAAGAATAGCCTCTGACCCCTAAAAGTACCACTGCCCCTCCAGGAACAGATCCCAAGCTCAACCTGTCACCAACCGATGCTTCCACTCACCGTCCGGAGGTGTCAGGGGCACTGGTGTGAAGTGGGTCCCAGGTTTGTCTGGGAAGAAACAGATCTCCGAGTTAGGCCCTTCCACAGCTGTCCCTCTGCCCAGGCGGGAGGGGTCGCGCCGGCCCCACCCTGAGCCCCAAGGCCTGGGGGTGGACAAAGGCAGAGGCCCTGGCTTGTCTCTGGCCCTCCCATTGTACAGTCAGCCTGACTCTGGTCACATGGGGCCCAGCTGCAGGCCTGTGGGCAGCCACCTGCTCCCTAGGTGAGCCCAGCCCAGGCCTGGCCAAAGCCAGCTGCCCCTTCCTCCTCAGCTCCCAAAGAAGGTTGTTTCTGCGGCTCAGGGTGATGGCCAGCCCTGAGAGCCCAGGAATCCACAGAAAGGCCCATCCTGTCCTCAGAAGGTGCAGGAGGCCCGCCTCTCTGTGACCCTGCCTGTCCCCCCGGTCCTGGGCCGAAGCCGGGGAGCTCAGCAGGCAGAGGCGGGGTTACTGGGGCTGGGCCCAGGGTGGCCACACCCGCAGCCACGTACAGTTGTTGAGGAAGAGCAGCACCGCGAAGCCGAGCGTGGCCGTGGCCAGCAGGAGCAGGCACGCGTTGCAGGGGACCATGAAATAGCGCACCAGCAGGGAGACCCCGCGCTGCTGGCGGGGGTCCCGCTCCAGCGGCAGCGGGGGCATGGCCTCCACTCTCAGGGCGCGGAGGTCCTCACAGGGTGCCCTCGGGCCGCCTCGGGGCCAGTTCCCCCATTCTGGACTCCCCGCGACAGCTGGCAGCGGCTGTGTTCTTAGAGTTCAGCTTCACTCACAGTCGGGGGTGCCAGGACCCCTCCACCCCTCCGTGGAGGCTCATGATGGGAGGTGTGAGAATTCTCCGGGAGCAGAAATCCTAAATCTGGGCTCTGAGCGAGGCGCAGGAGGAATGGGGAGCCAGCGCCACCCCTACTGTCCACAACCTGTCCGGGCAGGCCGAAGTCACCAGCAGCTCTGACAGCGGTCTTCCTGGAGTCCTTGGGGTCCCAAAGCCCCTGAAGCCCCAGTCCTGGGCTGGCTGGCCACCCTGGAGAGGCCGGTCCGGTTGGAGTGGGCTGACAGCGGGCAGCCCCTCCGTGGCGAGGTGCCCCTGGTGGGGAGGCGAGCAGGGCAGGATGCAGATGGGACCCTCCGCAGCTCCAGGCCCGGCAGAGGCGGGGCAGCTATGGCAGCGAGCGGGAGGAGACCACACGTCAGCAAGGCCGAGAATAAAGAGCTGCTGCTCAGGGCTGAGCCTGGCTCCCACCTCCGGACGCCCAGCTCCCGGCGCAGCGTTTCTGGTGAGGCAGTGAGGGGCGAGGACAGCCGCTGAGGGAGGGCGGAGAGCTGAGACAAAGGAAGCCGCCTCCAGGGACCCCAGTGCGGCGGGAGTCGCGGTTTGCAGTGCAAAGAGATAGGGAGGATGAGGATGGGGCTACTGAAGGCGGTAGCACAAAGGGGATCTCGGGGGCAGGCGTGGCAGCAGCGGGGCTGGGGGCAGGAGGCAGAGGAGGTGGCGTGGTGCTGGGGCTGGAAAGGGGGCCGGGGTGGGGCCCGGGCAGGGCCAAGGCAGAGGTGGGAGCAGGGGCAGCTGAGTAGAGAGGAGGAGGCAGGTGCTGGGGTGCAGGATGGGTGAGGGGGAGACAGTGGGGCGGGGTCAGGGGCGGGTCCCCTCCTGCTCCCACCCGGCTAGGCTGGACTAGGCTGGACGCACAGTCTGAGGTCTGCGTCCCGGTCCCGGAGGGGGACCCCGTTCCAGGCTGCTGCCTGCGCATCACTGTGCGCGCCCACCCTGCAGCGCGGTGGGGGAGGGGGAGGTCCGCAGGTACAGAGGTAGAGGAAAGCACGCGGAGTCCAACACGGAGGGTGAAAGTGGCTCAGTGCGCCCACCTCTCCGAGGAACCCACAGCAACGCTTCAAACTAGCCGCGCGCCCCCCCCCCCACGCCTTCCCCGAGCTGAAGGAACACGAAAACGAGTGCCTGTCCGCAGTGTCCCCGCGAGCTTGGGGCGCCCCTCAGAGGCTGCTCAGAGAACTTCGGCACCATGACGTCATGGCGGGGCTGTAGTCGGGTCTCCACATCCGCCCCTTGAGAATGCCCTTTTCCAGCCCCTGCCCGGATGTCAGGTCCTCAGCTCCCTGCCTGCTTAAGAGGCGGGACGTCCACACCAGTCCCAGCTCACCCTCCCCCAGCCAGGACCTCAAAGGCGACCCTTTCCGTGGCCAAGTTCACTCCCTCTCACGCCCATTCCTCCACTTCGCAAAGTTTCAGGACGGCCCCTGAGCACCGGCGGCCACGCCCACTGAAGCTGGCCCCTTGAGTCCTGGACCTGGTTATAGTCCCGTGTCCCCAAAGACCACCTGCTCCTCCTAGAGTCTGCCAGCCCTTTCTGGTGACAAGAGGAAGCTGTAGGCGGAAGAAAAAATGGGGCCACAAACTAAACCCCTAAACCTGCCGATCTCATGGGGAAGCCTGCTGGGAGGCCTGCCGCCTACGGTAACCCCGCAGGAGGCGGGAATGAGAATTCCTAACTCCACTTGTGGAGGCTGTCACATCCTAGGCCTGCAGCTTCCTTGACAAAGGTCAGCACTGAACAGGAAGGGAGCCTGTCTGTGGCCTCTTTGCATCTAAGGTGACAAGAGACCTTTGAAATGTCAGAGTAATGTCCTTTCCAGATCGCAGAAGACACACCTGGCGCAAGGCCACAGAGGCCGGCGGCTCTCCCCCCTCTCTATCCAATCCCAGGGGTTTCCCGCTCTGCTCTCTGCTCCCCCTCAATCGGCCGCCTTGCATTTCCAGTGACCCGTCCTCCGTCTGCTCCTCCAGCTTGTTTCTGATGCACAAAGCGAGCTGCAAAGATGCCTTTCTCTGGAGCGAGTTCTCAATCCCCTGAGACTTTCGCCTCCCAGCAATTGTTGTCAGTTTGGCTCAAATAAACTCATAAAAACTCCCTACAAGTCTGGAAGTTTCTTACATCAACAGAGTGGAAGGGTCCCTCTTATTCCTGGGGTCAGGCCACACCCCACCCCATCCCGGTATCCCTCTGGGTGGGTTCCCTTCAATGGCTACCGACCACCCCAGTCCAAAAGACTTAACTGCATCCTGACCCCCCCCACACACACACGTTCAGTCACAGCCACCCTGTCACACTCAGAGCCACCGTCACCTGCTCACAGACACTGCACGCAGGCCGTGGGCGGGGCATCTGCATTTGCTGTCTGCAGGACTCCTTTCAGCCACACTGTTGTTGCCGTGGCCACCAGTGCCACCCAGGTCACTCTCTGACCCCATCTCAGTCCATCTTGGGAGGGAGCACTGACCACACCCAGCTCCCTGGAGGCCCCGCCGCCCAGACTTGGGGACCTCTGCCCTGGCCCCAGGAACAGACCGCTCCTGGCATCACCCCCACTCTCTGCTGTCTGTAACCACCGCACCACAGGGCACCAATGGCCATCTCTGTACCTCCGGCTGGACCCCCCAAGTTGTTCTACCCTCCCAGGTGTCCAGCTGCCTCAAGAATGGGCCCTGGAGTCCCGCCCTGGTCACTACCTCCTGGTCAGGTGGGCTCCTCCACACACGTCCCCAGCCTTCCTGGGCCGGGCAACCCCCTGCCAGCCAGCGCCCAGTCTGCTGGGCCCATTTCGCTTGACTCCTTTCCATCCCTTGGCAGGCACACTAGTGCCACATCCCACACGGGGTCAGCCCTGTCAGGGTTCCCCATCACACACAGCAGAGGTCCTTGGGTCTCTCAGAGCCCTGGAACCTGAGGTTCTAATAAAGCCTTGCAGGAAAAGCCAATACACAAAGCGGTGCCCACACCCCACACGGAGGGGCCCAGAGCCACAATCTGTCAGGCCTCCCGGAGGCCCGACCCTTGGCCACCTCACTCTCCTTGGGGCCTCTTACCCCTGCTCACCACTGGGGACCTGGGCATGGCCCGCATGTCACTGATAGTGCCGGTGGCTCCCCGGGCACCACCCTGGACTGGGAGCACCCAGGGCAGGGTCTGACCCTTCAACTCAGGGCCCAGCTTGGCCCAGAGCCCAGGCGGCCACACGCTCTCCCATCTACTTCTGGCTGCAGCCCCCAGGGCTGGGTCCACACCCTGGGCTCAGAGGGGACCCCTCAGACAGCACCAGGGTCAAACCGCAGGTGGTGCCCAGAGCCCATCGGGCACGCACACACACACAGGAACCCTGTCTGCATCTGGGGACATCAGGGAGCTCCATGGAAAGGGAGGCGAAGGGGCCAGGGTGTGGGAGTGGTAGGCCTGGGGATCAGTGGGAGCCTAGGGTGGGGCTAGCAGGGGAGGCCCCCTTCCCGGCAGAGCCCCTGGGACCTGCCCCCCAAGGGCTGGCCAGGCGGCCAACCCAGGGGTGGGGCCCAAGGCCTACAGGCCTGGCCTGGGGGAAAGGGAACCGGCAGCCAGCCTGGTTCCTCCCAGCCCCAGTCCAAGCCCCCCACAGGGGCTGGCAGCCTTCAGAGACAAAGGGCCATTGAGGCCCCAGACCCAGCTGGGGGAGGGGAACGCAGGCTACCCGAGCTATTTTGGGATCTTCGGACTCAAAATCATTCAGCCCTGAGCAGCCCAGGCAGGCTCGTGCCCCAGGAGGGAAGGGAGGGCCCCCTGAGCTGGGAGTCAGCCCCCACTCTCTGGGCTCACACACGGCAACACAGCACGGGCACAGGTGTCACTGGCACACGTGCACAGCAGCGTCACTGAGACACACATTCGCCTTCATGCGTCACAGCTCTCTCCTCCTCCGCACAACCCATGTGCCCTGTGCTCACGCAGCCTCTGCTCAGGCACCTCCAGTTCTCCAGCCCCAGGAAGGAACGTGGGGGCCGCCGGTTGGGAGTCCGGCCCACTGGCCACCTGCTGGCCCCTTTCTCATGCAGATGACCCCTGGCTCCATCCAGAGGGGCTGGGGCCCCAGCCCCTTCCTAAAGGATGGGGTGGGGGCGGGGCAGAGCGGCCCTGCGGACAGCCTGCGCACCGCCCCAGCGCACGCACCTCTGAAAGAGCGAGAACCAGTCACAGGTGTGGGAGGGGAACAGGAGGAGCAGGGCAGCCCCCTCCCAGTGTCCAGTCTCGGGTGCAGCAGTCCCCTCCCCCAGCCTCAGCAGACAATTGGTGTCTCACAGCAGGACGTCGCTGCTGGACCCAGGCCAGCCTCTGGGAAGGAGATGGCATCCGGCCCAGGCCCCAGATCACAGCCTCAGGTGAGGCCAGGAGACGCCCCCTTTGACTGACACTCCTGCCCCTGCCACAGTAAGCCCCAACCGTAGGGCGGTGGGATGAATTTCGGGAAGGGGCTACTCAGGGCTCCTAGCTCCTAAGGCTGGGGGCTCCGAAGGCAGCTGCTGAACCAGCAGCCTGGGCACCCCTCCCTCACTGCAGTCCTCGCTCATTGGAGCTCCTGCCTCATCTTTGCCCAGGGCACCTCCCTCCCTTCCTCCCTCCCCACCCAGCCCTCTGAGCCCCGCCCCTGAAGGGCTGAGTGCCAGAGGTGTGTCCGGAGTCAGATAAGCTTTCTGCACTCAGGAGGTTGCCTGTGGCAGGGGGCACACCAGATGGGAGGGTCTGCAGGGTGCTATCTGAAGAGACCTGAATGGTGGGGGCGGGGGTTGGCACAGGTCTGGAGGAAGAGCCCTCAGACAGACAACTACAAAGGCCCAGGTGACAACAGGAGGCTTCAGGAGGCCAGGCAGAGCCAGTGTGGCAAGGACCCAGGGTGAAAGCAAAGAGCTCTTGGGCAAGTTCTCCAGCCAGGGAAGCCCAGGCGGAGGGAGCCTGGATGCTAGCCAAGACCCGGGTCACAGCCACAAGGGGGCACCTTCAGAACAGAGGAGGGGGAGAGTAGGCACCTGGAGAAAAGGTAGGGATGAGGTGGGGCTGATCCCTGACTCTGTCCCTCCTCTCTAGGACAGCCCCGAGCCCTCTAGGTCCTGCACATCTCCAGGAGGAAAGAGAAAGACAGGGCAGCCCGGGAGGTGCCCAGGTGTGGTCAGTGAGTCAGTGGTGAGTCGGGAGGCCCTGTGTTCCTGCCGAGGACCCAGCTAGGCTGAGCTGGGCACCTCAAGAGGCAATGGGGGACTCGCAGCCCGATGACCAGGCCTGAGGGGTGGGGAGGGCTTCCTCGAGGCAGCAGCCGGCTGGGTGTTAGGGTGAAGAGGCATGGCAGATGGACACAGGGAATAAATAGGCAGAAAGACAGAGACCCAGAGAGGAGAGAGCTGGAGAGAGAAAAAGACAGACAGACACAGGACAGGGAGACTCTGGTGACTGCCATGGAGCAGATGGGAGAGCTCTAGTAGGACCGGGTGCCACCTGTCAGGCAGAGAGCCGCAGCTCAGAGGGGGAACTGGCTCGGCTCCCATCGAGGGGTGACGGTGGCGGGCCGTGGGTCCCCAGCCCTCCCCCTGCACTGTGCGCACAGCAGCTCTCTCCCACCCTTCACCTGTCACCGAAGCCACAGGACCACCCACCTCATTCCTGTGATCTTTCTGCCCAGAAGGTCCTGCACCCTGTGCCTTCACATCTGCAGGCACAGCACACACCTGGCCTCCTTGGAAGGAACCCAGAAAGCAGCAGGGGCCAGTGCAGCTGGCAGGTGGCAGCAGCAGCCCCTCCCAGTGGCCTTTGGAGGATCTGCTGAGGGTGGTGGATGGGGGTGTGGATGAGGAAGGAATCAATGAATGAATTAATGAACAAATGCTGAGCCTCACCCCTGCCCCTTCAGGTAGAGGAGTGGGAGCACATCCCCTCCCCACAGGGGTCAGGGAGGGCCACATTCGGATCCAGGTATGCACTGGGGCCTCCAACCTGTGGGCAGAGGGGCAGGTGCTACCACAGCCACACCAGGGGCCAGCGCGGGGCGACTAAAGAGGGCTGCTGGGGGAGCAGCTGGAACAGCTCATACCCACTCAGTCCAGCGACAGACTCCCCCAGAGCCCTGGGTCAGACTCAGGGTCCAGCAGGCACACAGCGGGACTGTGAACCCAAGTGGCCACCAGGGCTCTCTCAGGTGCTCAACCACAGCCCCTGGTCTCCAGCCCTGTGCCAGGCCCGGGGCACGACTGGACATGGGGGCAGCAGGCAGGAGACGGGACCACCTGCAGCCAGCAGAGGCTGGGCTGGGACCCACAGAGGACAGGCTGGAGCTCTGTCCCCAAGGCCCTGGCACACACGCACAGGCCACCCCTCACCAGCGTGCTGTCAGGCACCGGCAGGGTCCTGGCCCTTGACGGAGCTCTGGGAGACAGTGTGGCAGCGTCACAGGCCACCTGCTGGGGCTCCAACCAGAAGTCTCCTATGCACAGATCAGCATTCGGGGCTGAGGGTGCGTGTGCACGCAAACAGACCCACACGTGTGGGCCACACAGCTGGACCAGACAGAGCTCCCTCTCCCAGCCTCTCTCCATGGTGGGCAGTGGGGGGCCTGGCCAGGAGGGGCCTCTTCCCTTTCCCAGGTCCAGCTGTCAGCAGCCCCTGGCAGGGGGCCTTCCTCAGAGGAAGTTCTCAGGATCTGCTGGAGGGGGGAGAGGCCCCTGGAGGGGAGCTCCCCGCCCCACCCCCACCACAGGCCAAGAGCCCAGCCACAGCCTGGGCTCCAACATGACCCCTTTTGGGTCCCAGTGTAGACCCGCAGGGGGGCATAGCCCCCTTCCCAGCTGAGCGGTGTCACCGTCATCCGTAATTGTCACTGGGGTGCTGTCTCATGTCTGGGCGCGAGAGGCAGGCACCTCCTAGGGCTCTGGGGTGCCAGGTGCCACTGCGTCTGCAGCCCTGCCCCCAGTGGCTTGTGTGGGTGTGGGGAGCCAGGGTTCCTCTATCCCAATGGGGTGGGGGTGCCAGGGCCAGGAGGCCTGGGTGAAAGGAAGTCCATCCCCCTCCACCCAGGCCTGGGGCAAGGGCTGAACTTGGCAGGGGGCGGGGGCAGCAGCTGGCCTGGGCCCCACAGGTGGTGGCAAAGGCTGGGCAGCATAGAGATTGTTTCTGCAGCTGTTTGCACCCCCTGCGGGGACAGGGGGCCTGATCCTGCAGGAAGGAAACCAAGCAGACACAGTGATGGCTGACTGTGTGGGGTGGTGGGATGACTCTGTCTAGACCCACTACCCGGTCTCCGCCACTCCCAGAACCCTCCCTGGGGCAGTCCCTGCACTTCCTGCCCCTGCCCAGTCAGGGGGCGGGACCTGTAGCCCAACCTAGGACAGCTAGCCTGGCCAGGTGATCTGTGACTTCCTCACCTGTGCAGTGTGGTCCCGGCACCCACAGAGGGGGCGAGGGCACAGGTAGGCCCCACCTGAACGCTCTGTCCAGCACCCTGAGCTACAGATGGAGGGAGAGGGGTGGGCGGTTTAAAAACCAATGTTTTTCCCATTTCCAGTCTATGGGATAATGGAGGCTGGGCTCCCTTCTGGGTGGAGAGAGAGGGGGTGGGATGGGGTATGGAAAAAGCCACACGCTGTTTCCACCAGCTCAGCCGGAAGGGAAGCCACGAGATCGCAACCCCTGCTGCCCGTGAGCCCGAGAACACACGTGGTGGCCTGTGCACGAACGCAGGTAGAGTCCAAGCCCGCACAAGCCCCGTCCTGCGCACTGACTTCCTACCAGGCACCTCAGGTGGGAGAGCATGCCCTACCTGGGCAGACGCCACCCCCAGCAGCCCTAGGGCAGGAACGAGGCGGGCGGGCTGGCGGCCAGTCACCGGCCTGGACCTGCCTCCTCTAGGCCCGGTCTGGGGGAGGGGCCAGGCAGAGGGCTGGGTGGGGTCTGCAGGGGGGCAGGGTGAGAACCTACAGTCCAGACAGGGCAGGAGAGGGAAGCGTGAACAGGAAGAAGCCACCTCCCACGTCAGCAGGGAGGAATGTGGAGGGGGTGGGAGAGGCCACAGAATCCTGAGGGCACCGAGGCTAAATGCCCAGCCCCGGGGGAGGCAGCCCAGAAAACTCCCCTGGGCATCTCCCTGCCTCTGCAGGGTGGAGGGCCTGCTCAACCCCCCGCAGGGCCCACATCCCTGCAGCCTGAGCCCGAGCAAGGTCCTCCTGGAGGCCCTGGACCGCAGGCCCAGCGGGGGAGCTGACATCGGCTAGCCAGACAGGACCCAGGCTTCAGGGTTGGGCAGGGCTGGGCTGGGCCAGCGCCAGACTCACTCCGACCCTGTCCCTGTGCCAGGCCTGGCGGGGGCAAACAACACTTCCTTTCTCTGCTCTGGCTCCTACCAGGAGGGGAGGGCCCCAGGCTGCCCGGCCCACCTCGGCAGGCCTGTGTCCTCCTGGGTGATGCAGGGGAGGCCCAGGACTCGCCTCCATGCGGTGGAGTAGGGAGTGTGTGGGCAGTGAGGGGGCCGTGTCCAGACCAGGACAAGGTGGCTGAGAGCTGGACAAGATGCCTACTGGCCGGCAGCCTGGGCAGGCTCAGAGAGTGTAGGCGGCCAGGCCACATCCATGACAAAGAGGGGCTGTCTCCTTCTGGAAGGGCAGCAGGCCTCCCTCACCCAAAGGTGGCGCAGAAGGAGGGACACATACCTGTCTTCAGCTATGCCAGGAATGTGGCTCCCCAGGTCAGGGCTAGGGGAGGGGCGTGTCTAGGGGCTGGAGGCTGGGGAAGGGCCCTGGCCAGCAGAGCCAGGAAGACCCTGCAGGTCCTGGGGAGAAACCGAGGGAGGTAGGCCCTAGCAGGGCTGGGGACCAGGTCTGCCGACAGCAGTAACCGCCCCTTCAGACCCCGACTGGGATGAGGAGAGGGTGCACCCCAGGAGGTGGGCCTCAGAGGACATGGTGCCCCCCTGGCTGCTTTGGGCCTTGTAGGGGGTGAGGTGTGCTAGGGACAAGGTGAGACCTGATATCATGTCTTGGGGTGACCACCACAGATTAGTGGCTGCCAGGCTTCACACTGGGCCCTTTGGAGCCCCTGGGAACAACAGAGTCAGATGGGGAAGAAGGGTCAACTGACCCCAGGCCCTGTCCTCCTCACCAGGGCGAGGCCAGGGTCCTGAAGAGCCCGGGCTGGGGTCTGAGGCCCTCATCTCCTACAGAACCAGAGGTGGCCCCTCCTCCCACCCAGCTAGCCTGAGGGACGTGGGCCCAAGGCTGTTCCTCCAAGAACCTGGCCCTAGCTGCAAGGGACCTTGTCCCTCAGGCTTTGGGGCACCCCACTCTCACCGCAGGCCCCAGTGATGTATCTCAACTCAGTCCAGGAACCCAGCCCAACCCCTCAGCACCCTGACCTGCCTCCAAAGCAGAGATCCATGCGGCCCAGCTCAAAGCCTTCCAGTGGGGCCCAAGATCCTCATTCTGGGCCCCTCCACCCGTAAGGCTCCAGGCCATGTCCTCTCCCTTCCTCTCCATGAACTCCTTTCCCCGAGACCCTCCTCCCTGGTGGGCTGACCTCAGGAGAGCTCAGTGGCCTCGGCCCCTGCTGGGCACTCACTCCATTGCTGCGCATGGGCCTATGGGTCCCGGCACTCACCTGCAGCTGGAGCTTGGGTCCTAGACTGGCCCCCAAGGATTGGCCACCAAGGCAGGCAGCACAGTCACAAGTAGGTCAAGTCTGCCCCAGTCCTAGATGGGGGGCTCTCCCTGTGGACCGTCCTGTCTGGCTGTCCCTTCTCCTAGCCTGGGGTGGCCATAGCCACAGACTCTGCTCGTGTGGCCAGTCTTGTTCTGCCCACAATGGGCCTCGTGCCACGGGAGCTCTGACCTGACGGAACCTCAGCTCTGAACCGCAGTTACTGAGTCATGGACCCTCGGGCGGGGCCCATCCGGTAGTCCACTCAGGGGTCTGCCCGCTCCATCCCCCATCATGGACAGGGGACTGCCCGCCCTGACCCCTTGGCTCCAGCCTCTCCTTAGCTCCCACGCACCCCCAAACGGGGCGTCACAATCACCCAGTGGCCCACCTGCACATCTCTCTCCCATCTTTTCCCTAGACCAGAAGCTTCCAGAGTGGGGCCAAGGCCTCAGATCCTGGCCTGGTGGGACGGCCAGGCTGGGATCCCTCGGCCGAGCCAGTGCTGGCAAGGGACCAGGGACATATAGCCTCGCTGGCTGGCTTCTCTGTGATGCTGCAGCCTGGGACCCTGAGGCAGCTGAGCACAGGCTGGGCAGACACCGTGCGGCTCCCACGCCACTTGGGCCCACCCCTCCCCCTGCAGTCCCCTGAGGCCAGAAGAGTCCACCAACCAGGACCCCACAAAAGCCAGGCCAGCACCACAGCACCAAGTTAGATGGAAAGTGGGATTTCTCTACTGTCCAGGAGAGCAAACCTGAGGGACAGGGTCACCTTCCTAAGACAGGAAGTCAGAGACCCCTCCAGCCCCCCTGGGAGGAAGCATTCTCCCACGCCACCCCCCACACATCCCTTCCCAGGCAGCCCTGAGGAGACAGACAGGATGTGGGGACAACGGGCAGTTCTACACTCTCCCTGACACATTTGTCAGCCAAGGATCTCAGCCCTTACACGGGACTGTCCTGGGGCAATGGGGAGGGTGGGGAGCGGGGCGCCCTGGTCCTGTTGATTCCTGCTCACCTCCCAGAGGCTGTGGGGGGGGTGGCATGTGGAGACAGCAGACAAAAGTCCTTCACCTCTTTCAAACCCCCCACCCCACAGAGCTGCCCCTTTCCAGAAGTGACAGGCCTCAGAACGCACAGCACAAAGGGGCAGCCCCCCATCCATATGCCCCACCCACAGGCGGTTGCTCAACATCTGGGCCCCGTCTAGACAGATGTTTGGGCCTCTGCAGGAACTTGAACACCTGGTGTTCATTCACCTGGTCCCAGCCTTCCCCCTAGAAATGGACCCTCCAGGAGATGCAGAGCTGGGGAGAGGGAGGGGAGGGAAGGGTGAGAGGAGGTGTGCCCCTTTGCAGGGCTAGGGACTTGCTTGGCTCTAGGACAAAAGATGGTGGTGCCATGGGGGCTTGGGGGCACTGCTGATGTCAGAGATTGGAGCTGACCTTGACATGGCAGAGACAGACAGGAAGCCAGGGCACTGAGGAGGTCAGACGGCCCCGCCCTTGAGACACAGCGCGCTCCAGCCTCGGCCCCCACCCCCGTCTCCCCCGCCCCACACACCTTCTACACAGTGCTCCACCTCCTCCAGGTTCCGCAGGGTGATGCGCATCAGGCTGGAGTTGAGCATCAACTCGTTCTTGTGGGCTGGCCACAGGTACGGGGGTGCAGGGTTCACAAAGAAGATCCTTGTGTCTCCAGTGGACACCTGGTTGTCACAGATGAGGGGGTCTCCAAAGCCACCAATCACCACCTTGTTGCCGCCGTCCAGTAGGCTCTCCTGAGTCACCACATCTTTGCCCTTCAAGTACCGCCAGACCCGAACCTGGGGTAGATCAGGGGTGGGGGATGGTATCAGTGATCCTCTTCCCACTGGGGAGAGAGGCTGCAGAGGCCAGAGGCAAACGCCAGCCTGGGCGCCCAGGCCTTTGGCTCCCTTCCTACCTCTGTTGCTCAGGCCAGACATCCAGAGTAGACCTGGGCAGGGAGGTAGGGAGACGTCTGGTCAGCCCCCAGGAGGAGGGTGCAGGGAAGCACACACAGCATGGATGCCGCCGCCCATGAGTGTCACGCATGAGGACACAGATCCAAGGTCTGTGGACACGCCCCTCCCCCAGGAAACAGCTCCCCACCCCCAGGTCTAACTGACCCCAGCCACCAGATTCCAATAACGGCCAAGTCAGCCCAGGCTGGATGTGGCAGGAGGACCCACCTGGCCTGACTTGCCTGCCTCCCTTGCCGCACTCCCCACTGCCCACCCTGGGTAGAGCCAAGAGTAGCTAACGTGGGTGGTAGCACTTCAGGGTGACAGGCTCTGAGCTCAGGGCTCTGACCCGGCAAGGTTCCTTGCAGCCCTGTGGGTGGGCGAAGACACTCCCCACCCCCAGGAGGTGAAAGCCCCCTCCTCCAGCCGGGCTCCTACAGTGAGCCTTCCAGGCTGCCTAGGGAACACAAAATCAAGTTTGGGCAGCACCAGGCAGCCGCACCCTCTGCTTCTGCTCCTGGGGCCCTGAGGGCGCCTGCTCTGACACACGGGGCCCTGGGATGCCTGCAGCCTGGGGGGGGGGAGGGTAGGCGGGCTTGGAGGGTCTCAGGAACTGCAGGCTGAACAGCAGGCTGCCCTTAGGGAACAGGTCCCTGGGGAGTGGAGCCTAGCACCCTCTCTGCAGGAGCTCTGGGAAGCTTGGGCTTCCGAAGTGGGGGATGAAAGACAATGGTGGCCAGTCCACCTGCCTCCCTCCTGCGTCTGGGAACCTGAGGACTGACGCATCTGCAGAGACCCCTCCACCCTCCAGTGGCCTGGGTGGAGCAGTGTCCAGCCCTTTCCCTCCAACCTCCAGACACACACTAGGCTCAGAAGGATGATAACCAGCATGGGGGAGGGCTGGGCAGCTTTCATCGCCTCCCCCCACCCCAGCCACACCCAGGAGCAGCAGGGAGGAAGTCGGGAAAATCCTGCAGGGACTTGGCAAAGTGCCCCGAGGTGGAGAGGAGGGGGCCCAGCGGGGGATCCCAGCTGTAGCCCTCACAGGCCTATCTGAAAGAAGCTGCCGCACTCCCCATGTCCAAGGAGAAGAATGATCCGATTTCTGGTCGAGGAGATAGTTTTATGAGCTAGAAGGGGGGGTGGGGAACGGGCCTGAGTGTCCTGAGCCCACCCTAGGACCGCACAGTGGTTTAAAACCATCATACCTACCCCAGGAGGCTTCCGAGTCCCACTCTGGAGGACACCCAGCAACTCCCCCATTCCCTCGCCCCGGGCGAGGGCAAATGCAGGTCTCCCAGGAGCGGATGGGGCACCTGCCCCTGCCTACCACCCCCACCGCGAGCACTCGAGGCTCAGCAACGCCCCGCCCACTTTTCTGCTCCAGCCCCCACTCCCAGGCACACTGCAGTACCCCCCCCCCCAGGATCCCCGCGGTCGGAGATTAGCTGTGAACCCCTTTCTTCTGACCACCCCTTCTCGCCCTCGTAAAGCCCTCTGGGGAGGGGCGATAGCACTGACCACAGACAGAACCCCCACTTCCTACCCAGACAGAAACCCTCACCTCCCTTCGTCCCTTATTCCTTTTCTTTGGCTGCTGGGGAGCCGGTGCGATAAGCACACACTCTCCCTGGGGGGCGACTAGTTGTTTCCAACAAGGGAGTGGGCTTGGGGTGGAGAGGCCGACGGGATTCGGTCCCCTGGGCCTGAGCATCTCCAGGTGGGACTGCAGAGGTACCGCAGGAACTTTCCCTCTGGCGCTCGCGAGTTTTCCGGGACCCGGCGCCCCACCCGGGGTCTCGGCGGTCGCCAAGGGAGCGGGAGCGGGAGCTGCGGAGCGTCTGGGGCTCGTTCCCACGGCCTGGGGCGGGGGGGTCTCTGCGGGGCGGCCAGCACCGCGAGGGCCGGGCTTCCGGACTGGGGGCCGTGATCGCGGGGAAAAAGACCCCCCGCAGGGTTCCAGGAGGGTTCGAAGGGGGTCTCAGGACCCCGGGGGTCCCGGCGGGGGCCCACCTTGCACGAGTACGTGTGCTGCACCGGGTCCACGTTGAGGATCTCCTCCACGGTGCCTGTGAGCACCACATTCGCCTCCTCCTCCCGCCGCTCCAGCGCGCGCTCCGGGCACGTCCCGTCGGCGCCGTGCAGGGCGCGCGCAGTCACCACCAGGAGCAGCAGCAGCGGCCGCAGCGGGGCCGGGCTGGACAGCCGCAGGCTGGCCATGGCGCGGGCGGACGGCAGAAGGCGGCTGGAGCGAGCGCACAGACCGGGCCGCGCCGGGGACCGGACTGGACAGGACGGGACGCAGCTCTCAGGCCGAGGGTGGGAGCGCGGGCGGTGCGGAGGCGGGGCGAGGGCGGCACCCGGAGCAGCACCGCCCCCCCAACCGCCTGCACCGCCCCCGGTCCGCCCGGCGCCCGACGCCCCGCGCCTGCCCCGCGAACAAAGCGCTGGGACAGCGGCGCCGGGTGGAGGCCGGGTTGGGGGAGGGTGGAGGCCAGGCTGGGGGAGGGAGGGGACTGGGTTGGATCGGGCGGAGGTGGGTAGTGGGACTGGCCAGGGCCGAGGGTGGCTGGGGGTGCTCTCTTTGCTGCTGCGGCCCCCTACAGATGCCCCTCCCCCGCCGGCAGGTCCGTTTCCCTCCCCCAGGAAATGCGGCTGAAATCGGGTTAATGCATAATCTGGAGACGACGTGACGGGACTTCCAAGGGGCTCCAGGCTGCTCCGGGGCCGAAGCGGCAGGAGCTTCCCGGCCGCGGGAAGGGCCTGCCAGACCCCGGGACTTTGCCGACCCTCGAGCGCTGCAGAACGCCCCTCCCCCTGCGGGAGGAACCTGATTCGGGACCCCAGCCCCCAGCTAGAACGGGGGACGGGGGACGGAAGCTCAGTGGGCCGGGACCCCTAGCGGGTAGGGGAGAGGAGGCCGCCCCAGCGGGCCGCGACCCCCACTGGCTCGGGCCAATGCGGGATGGGCGCTGCGGCTATTGGTCAAAACAGCTCAGGCCCGCCCACCTCCGTTCCCAAGTCGGCTGGGGCCTCATAGCAGGGCCGAGGGCTCCCCCTGCAGGCCAGCGGCCGCGACCTCGGGTCAGTGGCGGGGAGACCGGGCACACCCCCTCCCGGCTCCCATAAGGGCGCGTCTCCAGCCTGGCTAAGTACTGGGGTAAACTGCGGTACAGAGTGTCCAAATTACAGCTTGGCCTAGCTGAAGATGGAGGGGGACCGGACAGGGAGACCCCTCCCGTTGCTCCAGGGCTGGGTCTGAGGTTCACCCCTCACCCCAAGGCAGCCGCAGAGCTGGGAGCCAGAAGCGATGAAGGGACAGATCTGCAGAGACCCCTCTGGAGGATCCTACTTCTCCAGACCCCGGTGGGAGGTTCAGGAAAGGAGGCGGTCTCAAGGGCGTGTACTTACACTTGCTGAGTTGCAGTAGGACCAAGAGGTGAGAGTTGGGCCCAGGAAAAGGCTGGGACCAGGCTGACACCCCCCCCCCCCCCCCCCCCCGCCCCAGGCACACCTGTAGGTCTACACATATCTGTCATGGGGAAGGCAGACCTGGAACCCCCCCCCCCAGCCCAAATACACACTCCCACAGACCAGAAAGAGGGCTCTTCTGGGTCTCCAGCAAAATAAATCCCCCTGAAGAGTCTGAAAGCTAAGGTCTGAGTCCCCAGGATCTTGGACTTTGGCCCAGGGAGGTGTCTGTTCTATCACCTCTATCTCGTCTGCATCCGAGGCTGATCGGCCTGGCTCCCTCGGGCTCATTTGGGAAATTGGGAAGGAGGAAGCATATGCCGTGAAAGCATGAGCAGTTTGTGCCAAACGGTGCTCTCCACAAACTTCCACACGGGCTGCAGGAACCCCCATCCAGGTGCCCCTCTCCTGCTGAGAAACTCTGAAGACAGGTGTATTTGTTATGAACAGTTTCCACTCAGTGCTCACTGGGTGGTGACATGCGTCCAGGCCCTGCCCCCAAACCTCCCCAAACCAATGCAGTCTGGGCAAGGTGGCTGGTGGGTCTTGGGGAGCAGAGAGGCCCTGAGCCCCCTCACCTCCCAACCCACCCAGGCAAGCCCTAGGACTTACTCCCTTACCTCTTCCAGGGGCGCTGGCCCAGTGGGGACCTCCCCTTGTGGCCTTTGGGACCCACCCTGCCCCCTGCCCCCTAGCTGTGCTGTCTGCCGATCAAGATGCCAGGTGGAGACCAGTTGTTCAGAGGCTGACTATGCTCCACCTGGAGGCAGAGGTGGGCTCCATCCAGTGAGTTCTCTTCTTTCTCCAGAAGTTAATTTCCCGAAGGTATGGGAACATCCTCAATTTCTCAGTGGCGGGTGGGGGTGTTACTATTTTGATCCCACTAGGCTGTCCCTTAACTTGGCAACCCCAGCCTGGTGACCACCCAGGAACCCTGAGTCCCCTTGCCCTATTCCCTCTTCCACCCCTCCCACAAGTGTTCATCACCAGGACTGCTGAATGAAGTGCTGACAGAGGTGAGGGTGCTGAGGGAGGGGTGAGGGCAGACACAAAGGCAGCCAGTTAGCTTTGCATCAACTTTTATTTGCGCCCTTGGTCAGGGACTTACAAGTGGCCCTCACTTCTGCTCTCCTGGCCCCGCCCTGCCACCTCGAAGGTACAAGTTCATCTGCACGGTGCACTCAGGTATGAGCTCGTACTCCTTCAGCTGCACGTTGTCCTCCATGGGCCTCCCCTGGAAACTCAGCCAGAACTGGTTGGCCTGCACACCCTCCTTCCGGCACACCTGCTGCTTGAGATCAACCACCTTCTGTGTCAGCTGGACCTCGTAGCTGCTGGAGCAGCCCTTCTCGTTCCTCACCAGGATGCTCAGGGGCGTGCTGAAGCTGTGCACCACCAGCAGCACCGTGCTGCCGGGACCCAGGCCCTGCGTGACCAGGGGCACGCCGTCCTGCAGCACTGTGCTGCTCTGCTGGATGACCAGGTGCTGCAGGAAGGCAGGCACGCCGATCTTCTGGGAGATCAGCTGCTTCAGGTCCGCGGCCACCATGGACTCACTCAGGGGCACCTGGATCTCCTCGCCCGCCAGCAGCTTCACCTTCAGGTTCCCTCCCTGTGGGCATCACGTGGAGCTCAGAGACCTGGGCACTACTCCTGAGGCCACTACACGCATAGTGTTGGCACAGGGCAGGCTCCTAGGGTCAGGGGCGCAGCTCTCTCCTCTGGGTTCTTTCCATCACCAGAAGGATCCCAAGTATGAGAGATACACGAGGGGGCATTTCTCAAGGAACGTCCAGCTGCCCATGACCATCACTTGACTCCTTTTCACCAGCTAAAATGTACCTCCCAGGGACCCTGGCTGGTGTGGCTCAGTGGATTGAGCATGGGCCTGTGAGCCAAAGGGTTGCTGGTTCGATTCCCGGTCAGGGCACATGCCTGGGTTGTGGGCCAGGTCCCCAGTTGGGGCACATGAGAGGCCACCGATCCATGTTTCTCTCCCTCTCTTTCTCCTCTCTCAAAAAGTATATAAATATGTATTTTTTTAAAGATGTCCCCCCAAGGGATCTCACAATTACCTTTCAACACCCACACCCTGACCTTGGAACGAGTCCTGTCCCTCCACGCATACCTCAGAAGCTGGGCACTCTGAGCAGCCCTGCTTGCCAGGCACACGAGGGGACGGGGAGGAGAATGGACTGGTGCCGCCCCACCTGCCCCACTTGGCAACCCGCCTCACCATGTCTGTGGGCTCTGCAGCCAGGTCCTCCGCAGCAGCGATGAACTCTCAGCGTCCCAGCTGCAGCCGCGTCCCAGCTCAGGCCGATGCCGCGGGAGCCACCGTGCTCAGCCCTTTTCAAAGCCTGTGCGGCGCACGTCAGGGGGCGTGTCTGGGGCCAGCTTCCCCAGCCGCCAAAGGCAGCCTCGGTTTCAGGTTTCAGTTTCTGTTTCCCAAAGGGTAACGTCAGAGCCAACGGCAGAAACAAAACAATGAGGAGGGACTTTCTACCCACCCGGCCAGGCCAGGCCAGGCCGGGGAAACAGGTCCGCACCCCCTCCGAGGAGCGTGCATTCCGGCCCCATACAAGGTGCACTGAAGTCATACTTACGTGAAGTAACGACCGGAAAGTTTCACTTTCCATTTACCAACTTACAGAATTAGGAAACTTAGAAAACTTCGAAACAGTTAATTCACATATAACATAAAATAGTGCCAATCCAAACTCCCCGGACACGATCACCGTTGGTGGGGTGCAGAATTTGTTCAAATTGTCTTTTCTCTATGACAGAGATGTATCTTGTATTTCCTACAGCAAGGAACTCGTGGACGGTGTTGAGAACTCGAAAAGACGACCCACAAAAATGTGAGGAGACATTTGCGCATCGTATGTCAGATAGGGGTCTGGTGTGCGCAACACAGGAGGAAGCCTTACAACCCACAACAAAAATGGGACTCAGTCACGCACCGGTCCAAGCGCTTGGCCAGGTGTTTCTCCGCAGAAAATACGCACGCGGCCAGCAAGCTCACGAGAAGATGCTCAGCGTCGTTCGGGGATGCGGATCAAAACCACAGTGAGAGAGGCCACGCCAACTGGATGTGAGACCGTAGCAACGACAGTAATAGAACAAGTACTGAGGGAACGCAGAGAGACCGGGGCCTCCCGCGTTGCTGATGGGGACGTGAATGGGGCAGCCCCTGAGGAGAGCAGTCTAGGCGTCCCTCTGACAGTTAGACAGAAGTTCACGCGAGCCAGCCGTCCCCCTCCTGGGCCTATGCCCAAACGAACTGAAAACGGCTGTTCAAACAAATGCCTGTGCACAAATATCCACGGCAGCACTAACAACAGAAAAATGGCAGGACCGTGGGAACAGCCAAGCCCATCAGCAGTGGGTGTGTCAACACAGTGTGGTCCACTCTCACAGGGGACTGTCACTCAGCCACAGAGAGGGACGCAGCGCTGACACGCACTACAACGGGAGTGCGCCGTGACAACACTGTGCCAGGCGACAGGAGCCAGACGCAAAGGGCACCGCGCTGTCGTGATTCTGTTTCCCGGAACTATCTGTTGGGCAGGACGGGGAAGGCGGGGAAGCGGAGGAGGACGAGTCTCACCCGCCCAGTCCGCAGTCCCGAGCCCGGTGGGATGAGGTGGCCGGGTGTCCAAACATCACAGCAGGGACAGCGCGGGAGGAGGGGAGTCCTTGAGACTCTGCGCTGGGAAAGGGAGCCTTTTTCACTAAGACAAAGGGCCTTTACTAGCTGAGAGGGAAAGCCTTTGTAGCTGTACATTATGCCCAAGGTTTAGAAGGGGAGAGGGAGGGAGCCTAGAAACCGACTAAAATATATAACCCTGAACCCCAGCGGTCGGCACGCAGATTAAGCAGAGGGCCCACTTGTTGCCTCGGCTGAGATGGATAGAGAAACTTACTAACAACTTCATTTCCTCCCTACGCGGGGCCTTCAGACCAACGGGTGCCTTCCTGTGTTTTCCTGCTCATGTGTTTCATGAGTAAGCTTGCCGCCTCATTTCCACCACCTGTGTTGTGTCTCAACTGAATTAATCTCTGAAGAGCCAGACAAGAACCCAGGGGAGGCAGGGAGTGCCTCGGGCCTCGTGGGTAACATGTCCGCGCCAGGCACATCCACAGAGACCTGAAGATAGACCAGTGGTTCCCAGGGGCTGGTGTTGGGGGTCGGGGGTGCTGGGGAGTGACTGCCGTGGAACACAGGGCCTCCTTCGGGGGCGGGGATGAGATGTTTGGAACTAGATGGAGGTGATGGTCGCACAGGCTTGTAAACCCACGAAATGCCACTGCGCTGTGTGGTTACACTGCCTAAGTTTCCGTTCTATGAACTTCACCTCAATGAAAAACACAACGGCAACAAACCTGCTGCCTGTGTAGCAGCGTCTCGCGAAGGTCTCACGTTTGAACAGACCCCTTATGATCGTCCGAAACACAAGCACGAGCTGGGCGAGTGGCTGTAAGTGCTGCGTCACGCTGTGTGGGACCTGGTTTAGTTACCCAGCCCACGCTGTCGAGTATTTGTGTCCCAAGTTCTTACTATTGTATTACAAACGGCACATAACAGGCATGAATTAGCCAAAAATAAAAGCAGCAAAAACAAAATGTTTTGACTATAACTCTTGACCATTCTGCCTCCCAGCCCCCAAATCCCACCCACCTCAACAAGACTAGCGCCTCTCTGTTCCCGCTCCAATCTGAATCCTTCGCCTACCCCCCCCCGCCCCCCCCCCCCCCCGCTGTTGGGACTCCCCAGCCCATCTTCCTGGACCACATCCTGTTTGCTGAAGGCCTTTGGTCACCCTGGTGACAGGGCTGGGGCTGCCCTGGGGGGGCTCCAGCTGCTTTGTGGCTGGCTGAGAGAGTAGCCTGTGGCCCACCAGGACGGGTGTCCTCAGAGACCTGGGCGGGTCACATTTCTTAAGAAAGGGTAATTTTGAGCTGCGCTCTCGTTACACAGCAGGACCCTCCTCTCTCTCCACCAGGAACCAGGAAGGTGCGGCATCTGCCACCTCTTGACCTCAGAGCCACAGCCTTCCCATCCTGGACCCCCTCCCTTCCCTGGCCAGAGCCTTACCCCCCACTTGGCAGGCACGTCCCCTTCCTGGCCACAGCACCCTGTAACCCCGTCTATGGGGAGCAGAACCCTGTGCAGGGCAGAGGGTGCAAAGGAGGCTGCTGGATCGCACTGACCAGCAGGACCAGTGGGCCCCTCAAACAGCATGGTGCCTGGTTCCCAGCAAAGCAGACCCTGGGGGCGGGGGATGGGGTCTAGAGATGAGCACTATCCCTTTAGCTGCATCAGGATTGCCTGGGAGGGAGGGAGGAAGGTGGAAGGAAGACCTGAGACAAGAGAGGGCTGTTCTAGCCTGGGGTTGGGGCAGTGAGCTGGAGTGGGGGTGTGGCAGGAGCAGAGTGTGGGGGCACTGGATAACTTCAAACCCACAGAACCTGGTAAGGGCAAGCGAGGCAGGCACAGGGAGGGAACCCAGCAGGCCCCACAGCCAGCTGGATACAGCTGGACACTGACCCACATGGCCCCTGCACTAGAGCTGCCAGTGGGACGAGCGCCGGGCACACCCCACAGTCCTGTGCAGCCAGCCATCCGGGCGGGTGTCAGGGGCAGGGTGCCTCTAAGCCTGTCTTCTCTGAGTTCAGACCCACATGAGCCCGAGCCCTGGGTCTGCAGCGAGGATGCCCAGGGCCGGCTGTACTGGTGCCTCCGGGGTCCTGATACCCCTCACCACTAAATGACTTCCGTGACCCCACCCCAGACCCAGCAGGGCAGCACAGGCACATGACAGACTCAAGGGACAACCCCAAATGAAGCCAGCCAGTGCAGGGCACAGGCAGGTCCCACCCCCTTTCTGGGGGAGAAGAAAAGGTGGAGGGGTTCAGCTACTCTGACTGCTCTGGGACTTGGCCCCCTGGGACAGCTGGCCTTGACAGCTCCCAGAAAGCACCACATCAGACAGAAAGGCAGGTCTCAAAGCCAAGGAACCCCTGTGGATGCTGGAAGAAGAAGGGAGTAAAGGCAGGGAGGATGGGGCCGTGAGAGTGAGAGGCCACTCTCTCAGGGTCCAGAACCTGGTCCATCCCGGCTGCCCAGCTACTGCTGTGACCAACAGACAGACCCGAACGCCCCAGTGAAGTCGGTCCTCTTCGGTGACTTGAGAATTGGAACTGAGTGCGCAGGGGCAGTGGGGATGGTGTGGAGTGAGTGGCTTGGCAGCCGCAGGTTGGGGCCGTTTGGAGATGTGTCACTCACGTGTCTCACAGCTGAGACCTCCGTTGGGACGCAGCTGCAACACCCACACAGGCCTCTGTGGGGGCCTCTCCTCGGGGCCACTTTGGGTTTCCTCGCAGTGTCTGGGTTCCGAGAGTAGGAGTCCTAAGAGGGCCAGGGGAGCGCGAGTGGCATTTTTGATGTCCGGCCTCGGAAGCCACATCTCACTACCACCCTTGTCCTTCCCAGTCCATGTCATCACAGTCTACCCAAGACACCCCACGGAGCACGCAGGATGGGAGATACGGCCGTGCTTATCTTTGGAAAACGCCGGCTGCCAGACCAGGGTCTCAGAACCATTTCTCCGCTGCAGCCGGTAACCCTCCTACTCTGAGGAAGGGAGCCCCACCGGCCCTACCAGAGACCAAGTCCACGTGTGAAAGACAGGGAGGGGACAGTTGGAGGGACGGGGCCCAGGCAGACACAACCACACGGGCGGTGGAGGTGCAGCCCTGTGGGAAGACACTGGGGAAGCTGAGCTGCTCTGGGCTCCTGGCTCGGGAGAGGGCAGTGCCCCCCTGCTGACCCTTCTGCTCAGCCCTCTCCTGCCTGCTTCTGGGGCAGTAACAACTGTAGCAGACCTGTACCCAGTTCTCCCTGCACGGTGCTTCCAGCGTAGGGTTTCATTCACTTTCCCAGTAACACTGGGATAAATGAGGAGACAGCCCATCGTGCAGGCGAGGAGGCAGGGATGGGGCGGGCCAGGGCGGCAAGTCGACCCATCTGACAACTACAAGGGAAGGAACGGTCAGGAACATGGCTCCTCGGGCCTGTCCTTCCCATCTGAACACCCTGCTTATCTGGTCCTCAAGGCCACTGGTGGCCCAGGGCCTGCCCTCTGGCCAGGAAGCTCTGGTCTTGCCTCCCACCAGGACGCCTACCAGGAGGAGAAGGCAGGGATGACCACTGGGGTGTGGAGTGGAGGCTCAGGACCCCGGGGGGCCTCCTGGACAGCAGGGCTGGTCTCAGCAGGCCCCAGACCAATCAGTGCTTCCAGGACTTTCTGCAGCATGGTCCCTTGAGGGGATCCTGTCAGCCCGCTGCGACTTTCCAGTGCCCCACCCAACTGCACCCGGCTCCTCTAGGGCCAGAGAGGGAGAGGGAGGGGCGGCCTCCCCTCGGCCAGTGGCAGCTCTGCCTTGAGGTCGGTCAGGAGGCGTGTGCCCCCCTGTAGACGCGTGTGCGTGCTGGGGAGGGTCTGAGCCTCCTCACTCCCGACCTGGCGCCCAAGGGGGACCTCGGGAGGACCAGTTTAGCGCCGGGATACCGGACGGGGACCCCGGGAAACAGGTGTTGGGACAGGGCCAGCTGTGGACGCCACCACTAGGTAGACTCCCAGCAGTCCAGATGACCCTTCGGAGCTGCCAGTCGGCTCTTTCCCTTGGTCAGAAAAGCCCCCCAAGGCTCTACCGAACCCTCCCGGCGGGACCAGAAGCCCCTTTGATCCCGCAGTGCCCCTCCCCTGCCTTCTTCCCTGAAGACCCCGCGGCAAAGAGTCCCGGACCACCCAGTGAAAAGAAGGGCTTCGCTTCCCCAGCAACCCACCCGTTTCTGTGTGTCTCAGACACGAAGCAATTATTTTGTGTGTCAGCGGTGCCTCTGTGCTAGATTGGAAGCCCCAGGAAAGGCCTCCCTGGCCCCAAGAGTACGCGGGCCTGGAAAAGGGCAGCTGTGGGCTGGCGATCCCGAGGGCTCAAGACTGCAGCGCCCCCACGACAGAATTCAACGTGAAGGCAACGTCAAGCGCTAAAGTAAGCGCAGCCCTGTGTTCCCCGCTTTGAAATAAACAAAGTCTTAACAGCTGTCCTTCAATTTTTTTAAGCCCTACTTTGCTGCTGCTGACCCCGATGTCGGGTCATCTAGAGGAGTGTGACATCACTTGCCCCATGATGTCACCCTATCTGGCTGTGTCATCACCTGCCTTCACCCTGAGACACTCTGATTATCTGGTGACATGGCCTGCCTAACCAGTGACATGTTTACATTCTGTCCCATGACGTCACCTGCTTGACTGGCGACATCCCCCTACTTGCCCCATGGTATCACCTCATTGGGCCTGTGCCATCATTTAAATGTGCTGTGAGGCCATCCTGCCTGCTTCATGACCTTGGCCAGCCGAGCTCTCTCCTGCCCAGAGGCTGGCGTACGCGTCCACGATGTCACAGGTCTTTGGTGGGTGCTGCTGGCCGCGGCGGTCCCCAGAGCACGCGGTGGCTGTGCAGAGGCCCCAGGCCCTGGCGGGGACAGGGAATGGCAGGGGAGGAAGGAGGCTTGTTAGCCGAGGCTCGCCCACTCCTGGGGGGGTTGGGAGGCGGGACTCCGTTCCCTTCATGAATTTCCTTTCAGATTTCCCGCTCCGGTGAAGGTGAGCCTCGCGACTCCGCCCAGCCCCCCGGGGGGGGATCGCCCCGCCTTTGCTGTGCCGGAGGCGGGCGCGGGCGGGCTGCGCGGCCCCCCTTCGCGGCCTGCCGGGTTGGTGGGCCCGGCGCCGCCGCGTGACTGGCAGCTGTCGGGGGCCGCGGCCGGGGGCGAGCGGCGCTGCGCCGGGGCGGGGGCGGAGGGAGGGCGCAGCCGCTGATTGGCTGGCGCCAGTGTGGGAAAGAATGCGGAGCCGCGTTCACACCGCCGGCTGGGGCTCTTCTCGAAAGAGCGGGCGGGCGGGCTGCGCGCGCGCGCGGTCCTGGAGCCGGCTGGAACGGGACTCGGGGCGCCGCGCGCCCGCCGGCCCGCCCTCGGCCCTCGGCGGCACGCTCCGCCCGGCGCCGGGAGGCGCAGGGGCGCACCATGCCTGCAGACACCCCGGGGACTCCCAGAGCCTCGCCGCTGGCAGGAGCGCCAGCCAGCGCCAGCCGAACCCCAAACAAGCCCCGGAGCGCGGCCGAGCACCGCAAGGTGGGACCTGGTCGGGTCCGAGTTAAGGGGTGTGGGCTGGGGATGGAAGGACGCCGGACTCAGCTTCTGCCCGATCCGCAGTCTTCCAAGCCGGTCATGGAGAAGCGGCGCCGAGCGCGCATCAACGAAAGCCTCGCTCAGCTCAAGACCCTCATCCTGGACGCCCTGAGGAAAGATGTAAGTCGGGGACCCCGGGCGGGGGCAGGTGAGATCGAGGGGCCGAGGCGTGGAGTCCGGAGTCTGGGACACACTGCTGGACTGCAAGCCGCCCACACCGGCCCCGCCCGCAGAGCTCCCGCCACTCGAAGCTGGAGAAGGCGGACATCCTGGAGATGACCGTGAGGCACCTGCAGAGCTTGAGGCGCGTGCAAGTGACAGGTGAGACCCGACGGACGGGCGGGGAGAGGCTCGCGGGCCAGCGCCGCGGACGCCGACCACCTGCTCCCTCCTGCCGCCCCGCAGCCGCGCTCAGCGCCGACCCCGTTGTCCTGGGCAAGTACCGCGCCGGCTTCAACGAGTGTCTGGCCGAGGTGAATCGCTTCTTGGCGGGCTGCGATGACGTCCCGGCTGACGTGCGTTCCCGCCTGCTCGGCCACCTGGCGGCCTGCCTGGGCCGGCTGGGGCCCCCCGCCGCGGAGCCGCCCACGCCTGGGGTCTACCCGGGTGGGCAGCCGCGGCCGGCGTCCAACGGCCCCTTCCCGCTGCTGCACCCCTGGGCCGCCTTCGCGCTGCCGCTGCTGCCGGGGCTGACCCGGGCGCCCCCCACCGCCCCCTTGGCAGGGCTGCATGGCCCGAGCGAGCCCTGGAGGCCGTGGCTACGGTGAGGCCGCCTGTTCTGGGGCCTCGGCCGTCGCTGGGACTGTCCCAGGGAATATTTATTTCCAGAGTCCGCGACGGGAGTTTCGTGTTTGTTTTTGTCTTTTTTGTGAAAGGTCTAGTCTGGTAGCACCAGAGGCTGCAGCCCTCGTAGGTGCAGGCTCAGCGGGGCTCCGCGTGGGCTCCACCCCCTCACTCAGCCCCGCCCCTTCCCGGGTTTGGTCCCGCGCCCGCGCCTTCGCTCCACTCCTGGCAGGTGGCTCCTGCGTGGGTCCATCCAGGCGTTGCATTTGCCGGCACCAGTGCAGGGACCAGAGACCGCGCCTTGAAGTGGGGGTGTGAGGTTCCTCAGGAGGCCCAGGCAGGAAGGTGACAGTATCTACCTTTTTCAGATGCGTGTTGAGGGGCACTGGGCCCTCAGCACCTTTCCTGCTCCCGCTCCCTGGTCCCTGGATGGGTCCCTGGCTGCTGAGCTGTGCTGAGGGGTGACCGTGTCCTGAAACTCCATTTCTGGCCTGGTCCACGTCCTGCCTTGTTCTCAGGGTTCTGCCCAAACCCACTGACCCGCTGTCCATGGACAAGCCTGCCCGAGGCCAGTGTCTCCCCAGGAGAGGAGAAAGTGCCCCAGGGGCAGGGGACTGGGGTGTGGCTGCACAGGGCTCTCAGTGCCCGGGGGCAAGGAGTGCTCTCCCACCCCGAGTCCAGTCCTGCCGTGTGCCTAGGAAGGGAGAGACCTTACACACATCCCCCCCCCACAGGGGGCAGGGACTGGGGGTTCATCATGTGCATGCTTCTGTCCTGAGCACCTGCTGTGTAGCAGCCCTGCAGTGCCACAGCTGGTGTTGCCATAGCTCAGCAGTGTTGGACATCAGCCCTGGAGTCGCTGTCCTGCCCTCCCAGGTTAGGGCCCACCCTGGAGTGTATCATTTTGACCCTGCCTAAGGCCAAGCCGAGACTCATTTCCCCAAGAACAGTTCAAATGGTTGCCCCCGTCCTGCTGTCCGTCTGGCCAGGGCCGTCTTAGCAGAGGAGGGTGAGTCACTGCCCGAGACTTGTCTGCCCCTCCGTCATAGCTGCCAGGTCTGTGCCATGGGCGGGGGTCACCTGGGCCCTCCTCAACGGGGCCGTACTCACCTGACAGGGACCTCCAAGTCCCCCCAAGCCTGTGCTGCCCTGCCCTCCGGCTGCCGTGTGCACGGATCTCCTTGAGGACCAGGGCCTGGGTCGGACTGTGGAGGTGGCAGCAGTGGGCTGGGGGCGGCACCGTCGAATACACGCAGGTTCAGGGGCCCCTGCCCTGGAAGGGAGGAGCTCTTGGTTAGGCCGGGGAGCCCCTGCTGAGCAGGGGGGTTGCAGATGGTCTGTGCTGGGGGGGTGAAAACCTGGTTGGGGGAGGGAAGCTGGGGGGCCTCACTGTGGAAGGGAGGGGAGGCCTGGGGCATGGGGGGGTGGAGCCTTTGGTGGGTAGGGGGTAGTCAGGGCCTGCTCAGAGCTGGGCTCAGCACTTGGGACCACTCAGGCCACACTGACCTACTGAATTCGTTTTCACAAAGGCCAGAGCCAGGAGGTTTAGGGGGGGCATCACCCTTGGTTAGGTTAGGGGGGTCTGAGGAAGCACGGGATGCTGAGGCTGGGTGCCAAGGTGAGGGCCCCGGGCACAGAGCAGCATGAGAGGGGATGTCTTGCCGCCCTCCACCCCACCCTAGGTTTTCCCTTCTCAGCAGCTGAGGGCAGCTGGGTCTTAGAAACAGCACCCCAGCCCCCAGCTGTGGAAGGAAGCACACCCCTCTGCTCCCCAGCCAGTGGAGAACTGGGGCCCAAACCATGGAGTGCTCTCCCCATAGGGGGCTCTTTCTCCTCCCCCTACTTCCCTCTCCCCTTCTCTGTCTCCCGTGGGCTCTGGGTGGGTCATTCCCACCCTAGCTATTTTTATCTTGGCTTTTATCTTGCAGACACTTCCTACTAAGTAATGATGAAACACCTTCTCCAGGCCAGGCATGTGGACGGGCTGGGGAGGGACCAGGACTTGGGTGGGGCTCTTGGTCACTTCCCCTCCCAGCAGCAGCTTGCTCATGTCTGGCCCCCTTCCAGCAAGGTTCCTGTGAGAACCAAAGGCCAATAAAAGTTTGCTGAATTCATGTGCACCATCAGCTGATCTGTCTGCCTCTGGGCGTCAGAGCCCTGTCCATCTGGGTCAGTCTGTCGGCCTGTGGGGCCAGGGCTTGGGGCCAGGACAATGACAGGGAATCATAGGTGTGAAGTCTGGAGGAAGAATCCGCCCAGGAAATTTGCAGTCGGACAAGGCTGGGTCTGCTCCCCACCAAAGCTCCTGCAGTGGCCTGATTCTCTTCCCCCCAGGCTGTGCCAGGCCGCTCCATCTCGGGGGCCGCACCCCTCCCGGGACGCACCCTGGGACGAGGAAGCAGGCCCTGGCTTGACAGCCTCCTGGCAGGTTCCTGTTATTCAGCCAGTGAACACAGCGACCCAGCGGCTCCCCTCTCTTCGAGATTAGGTTTCAGATGCTGCCTGCTCTCTGTCTGTCTGTCTGTCTGTCTGCCACTGTTCATTCGGGGGAGACCAGCTGTGCTTTGCTATGGAGAAGCCAGCAGAGTGGCACTGAGAACCGCTGTCACAGCCACAACAGCGAACTTGGCCACAGGTCCTGGCCCCATCCAGCCTGCAGACGAGCCCCTGCTGTGGCCTGATGTGGGGGGCCCCAAGCCAGAACCCCGGGGAGCAGCTCTCGATTCCCATCCCACAGGCACTGTATGGGGCAATGAATACCAGTGGTTGTAAGCTGCTAAAACTTAGGTTAATTTGTTATGCAAACAACAATAAATTTTGTGTAAAAGTTAAGATGAATATAAATAACAGCAGTAGCAGACAGATACACCCATGGCCCCCCAAGGATCACCACCGCTTGCCCTCAGAAAGCGGTTACGAAGGGGGGGGGGGTGGCGGGAATAAACCCTGAAGCAGCCCTGAAGCCCAGGGGCTCGGCCTGACTTTGACCTGGAAGCAGTTCCCCAGCCCCGAGCCCCAAGGGTGGGTGCTGACTGCCCACCCCTGTGGCATCTGGGCAGCGCTAACTGATGGGGCAGCCTGGATTGGAGCAGGGGTGGGGGGTGCACAGGCCCTGGGCCTCACAAGAGGACAGGTGAGGGGGTGCTCACTCTGGGGTGCCCAGTGCCCATGGCCCTAGGTGGGCCTGGCCTCAAGCTGAGCCTGCCACCCACAGCGCAGGCACTGACACTCCCGGGCCACAGTGACCCCTTCTGCAACCTGGCTTACCAAAAAACACTTGGGTGCTGCTACCTGAAAGCTGTCATCTCCTGGGGCTCCCCTGACCCCAACACCCACCTGGTCTCTGGTGGCTTTGGCCCACCTCCAGGACCCCTCCCCCCTGTGAGTGAGGGGCCTGATACCTGTGTGGGGGTGCTGGCTCTGCAGAGTAGAAGTCAGTGTTGGAAGTCTGAAGCCCCTTTCACCCCCTACCTCCCAGTAAGGGAGGGGCACACACCTGAGCCAGCAGAAGCCTCTCACCTCTGGCCCTCCCATCCTTACCCTAGTGGAAGGGAAGGGCTTCCCAGCTTTGCCCCACCTTCCCTGTGGCTCCCCCCAGCACCCCTTGCCCTGTCCCAGTGTCATGAAGGGAAGGGCCCAGCAGCCCCTGCTGTGGGGAGGTGCCATTGTCCTCTCCTGGTACCCATGCCCACCTCCAACTTCTGCGCTGACCACAGTCTGGGCCAAACATCCCCATCCAGAGGGTGGGGGGCTGACTGGCCTGAGCACCCCCAAGTCTAGACCCTCTCGTCGTCCTTCAAGGCCCCAGGCCCTTCAGGGCCCTGAACTTGGGCTCTGCCTGCCAACCCAGATCTGGACACTGTCACTTAGGCCTCAGCCCTGTCATTCCGCTATGTGGTCCAGGCCGAGACGGGACCTCAGGGAAGTGCCTGGTGGGACAGGGGGTCACTGGGCTGTGTGTGGGTGCGTCCTTCAGTTGGTTCAGCTGCAGGAAAGGAGAAAGCTCCGCTCCGTGAATGCCGAGGAGTTGCTTTGCTGAACTCAGACGTGGTGAGGGTAACATTCCAGCAGCTGAGCTCCCTGATCTGCTGCTCGGAATGGGCAAGCTTTGGCTGGATCTGAGCCAGGACCGGGTACCATGGACCCTCGGAATGTACCCTCAAATGCCTCACCACCGAGGTGATGGCCTGAGGAGGTGGGCCTTTGGCAGGCAATCAGGACCAAGGGTGGAGCCTGCAGGAAGTGCCCTGTGGAAGGTAGGGAGAGAGCTTCCTAATTGCAGCCATGGGAGGACCCCTGGGGAGGCGAGGTGGGGGGTGGCGGACAAAACCAGACCTGCCAGCACCATGACCTCGGGTGGTCCAGGTCTTAATCTGAGGTCCGGGGCTTAATGACACCAAGCAGACTGGAGGCAGGAGGCTGCCGATGACCCTTTCAGAAGCCATGGGGAAGAAGGCCTGCCTCTTGTTGGCTGTGGTGTGGGCTGATGCTCCTTTGCGTATGTGGCCCTTCCCTGGCACTAGGCCACATGAGGGACCCTCCCAGCTTACAGGCACACCTGGCTGGGGGCCGGGGCTGGGCTTGAGGGTCTGCAGGTTCCCTCAGATGACACCCCTCCCGCCCCTCGCAGCAAGCCTTCTCCTCAGCGTCAAATTGGACCTCCTGCCCAAATTCAGCAGGGCAGCTTCCTCCTGGCCGGGGAGACCTGCTGCCCCCAGCACGGGGCCGGAGCACTAGGGAAAGTCAGGCCACCTGGCCTGGAGCTTTGGCACCTGTGTGGAGTGAGCTGAGCGGTGCCTTTGATGTCCCTGTCCCTGAGAGGCTCTCAGAGCGCGGCAGCTGTGGTCATGGCTGTGGCTGTAACTGTGACCAGGCTGTGCGTGTCCTGGCTGCTGTCCTCATGAGCCCCAGGTGCACAGTCATCTTGGGTCCATGATGTGGTGTTGGGAGCAGTATGAGCTCCCAGGAACCTTCCCGCCCAGAGCTAGGCTCACCTGGGCAGGTGAGTGAGGAGGACACGCACACAGAGCCAGGGATGCACAGTCGCCGATGCAGACACCCACGGAGCTGGACGGAGAGAGAGGCCCCACCAAGACCCTCAGACCCAGCATGCTCGCCCACCCGCCCCGGCTCCCTCAGTCCGCTCTGTCTGGGAAGCCTGCAGACCTGCCTCACAGCCCCCCCACAGCGAGGCGGGCAGGAAGGCTCCCTGTTCCGCCTGCGGCTTGGCTGTGTGGCCCCGGGCGAGTCTCGCGTCTCAGAGCAGCGTGGGATCAGTCCGGGCTCCTGCCTCGGCCCGTGTGGGTGGGAGCGTCAGAGACGGCGCACGATCTGCGTTGGGACCGCCCCTTCCGGCCAAGATGGCGTAGCTGGGACCAGATTTTCTTTCCTGCCTTCGTCGGCTGGGGCACCGTACAAAATTAGAGGAAACGGCACACGGGAAAGACAGCTGTCCCTGAGAAGGGACCGATGGGGTGAGCCTCGTCGCCCCAGCTGACCACCTGAAGAGCACTTCCCGGCCAGGTGCCAGGTGGAGCCCGGTAGCCTGCCCGACTCGAGGGGGTGGAGCTGTCAGTTGGGGGGACCGGTACGACCAGAGCTCAGAGGATGAAGAGGGGTTCCGTGGAAAGTAACCTCGCAGGGTGATCTGATCATAAATTGCTAACTGGGCAGGTCCTGGTGGGGCGTCACACCCCAGGCTTATAACCTTTAGTGAAAAGTTCGTCTTTGTCTAACAAACTCTATAAACAAGGCCTAAAAGCATCAAACAGCTTCCAGGTAATTCAGCTGCACCCAGAACAAAGCTCAAAAATATTTATGAGAACAAAAATACCCAGCCCCCGACACGTTGAATTCAGTGTCTGGCACCTGGGAAAATTACAGGCTCACGAAGGAGCAGAGAGCGGTGACTCATAAGGAGGAGAGAAGCGAAGCAAAGGCAAGCAACCCGGAAATGTCACAGAAGAGAGAATTAGTGTACAAGGACACTAAAACAGTTCCTACAGCGGCGCTTAATGTGCTCACGAAGCCCGAGGAGAGTCTGAGTCTCGTTGGAGACGTGGAAGGCGTAGAAAGCCCACTGAGGTGAATAGCACAGTGTGTGACGGGAGAACTGTGCCCGCGGCCGGCCGGCAGATCAGACGTTGCAGAGGGAGGTACCAGTGAACTGCAAACATGGTATTCATAATAAAGCAGATTAAAAACCAAACATACAAACAAAAAGACAGGGAGGGCATCATTGAGCTGCGGGACAGCATCGAGGGGCCTGATTCACGTGGAATCAGGGTTCCAGAAGGAGGGGAGAAATTACAACATTTAAAGAAATAACGACTGGAATTTTTCCAATTTTTTTTTTGCAGATTTTATTTACTTACTTTTATTTTTATTTTTTGAGTGTTTATTTCATTTTTGATGTTTTATTGTTTGCTATTACAGATGTCTCATTCCCCCCTTCACTCCCCTCCACCCAGAGCACCCCCTACTTCCTTACTCAACCCCCACATCCTTGCCCACGTCCATGGGCCTCGTGTATGTTCTTCCGCTGATCCCTTCGCCTTCTTTCAACCAGCCCCCCTCCCCTCTTACAGCTAGCTGTCAGTCTGTTCCATGATGCTACGCTTCTGGTTTTAGTTTGCTCGTTAGTTTATTTTGTTCACTGGATTCCTCATATAAGTGAGACAATATAATAGTTGTCTTTCACCAACTGGCTTCTTTCACTTAGCATAATAGTCTCCAGTTCCATCCACGCTTCCACAACAGGTAGGCGCTCCTTCCTTCTTTGTGCTGCGTAGTGTTCCCCTGTGCGAATGGACCACAGTCTTTTGATCCACTCAGTTACTGACGTGCACTTGGCCTGTGTCCAAATCTGGGCCACTGTAATTAGCACTGCTATGAACATAGGGGTGCATAGGTTCTCTTGAACTGGTGTTTCAGGGTTCTTAGCGTAAATTCCCAGCAGTGGAATCACTGGGTCGAAAGGCAGTTCCGTTTTCAATTTTGTGAGGGAACGTCACGCTGCTTCCCGCAGGGGCTGCACCAGTCTGCGTTCCCACCCACGATACACTGGGGCTCCCTTTTCCCCACATCCTCGCCAGCACTTGTTGTTTGTTGATTTATTAATGATGGCCATTTTGGCAGGTGTGAAATGGTATCTCATCGTGATTTTAATTGACATCTCTCTGATGGCCAGTGTTGCTGAGCATCTTTTCATATGTCTGTGGGCCATCTGTATGTCCTCCTTGGAGAAGTGTCTATTCAGGTCCTTTGTCCATTTTTTAATTGGATTGTTTGCATTCCTGGTGTTGAGTTGTATGAAATTCTTTTTTTAAAAATATTTTATGTATTTATTTTTAGACAGAGGGGAAGGGAAGGAGAGAGAGAGGGAGGAAAACATTGATGTGTGGTTGTCTCTCATGTGCGCCCACTACGGACCTGGCCTGCAACCCAGGCATGTGCCCTGACTGGGAATCGAACTGGTGACCCCTTGGTTCGCAGGCTGGTGCTCAATCCACTGAGCCACACCAGCCAGGGTGAATTGTATGAGTTCTTTATATACTAAACCCTTGTCTGAGGTATCTCATTGAATTATTTTTAGAGAGAGGGAAGAGAGGGAGAGAGAGAGAAACACCTATGTGAGAGAGAAACATCGATTAGTCGCCTGTCCTACTCTCCTAGGCACCCTGATCAGGGACCGAACCCACAACCCAATCACGTGCCCTGACTGGGAATCAAACTGGTGACCTTTTGGTTTGAAGCATGACGCCCAACCCACTGAGCCACGATGGTCAGGAAGAATTTTTCCAATCTTGATGTAAACTCTAAACCAACAAATCTAAGAAGCTCAATGAAACTCAAGCACAATGAAATTTGAAGAAAACTGCATTAAAGAACATTATAATCAAATGGCTAAAATCCACAGAAAATAATGAAGACTGCTCTCTCCATGCTGGTCAACACTGTGGGAAGTTCCAGCCAGGCCAGTTAGTCAAGAAAATGGGACACAAGACATCCAGCTTGGAAAGGAAGAAGTAAAACTATGTACATTCAAATGACATATCCTTATGTATAGAAAATCCTAAGGAATCCACTACAAAACTGTTAGAACTGATAAGCGAGTTATGCAAGGTTCTAGGGTATAAGATCAATATTTTAAAAATCAATTGACTTATATACACTGGCAACAAACTATCTTAAAATGGAATTAAGAAACCTATGCCTTTTATAACATCAAAAAGTGTTAAATACTTAGGAAGAAATTTAATAAAAGTAGTGTAAAACGTATACTTTAAAAACTACGCAGTATTGTTGAAAGAAATTAAGACACAAATAAGTAGGAAGCTGTTCCGTGTCCATGGATCGGAAGATTTAATATTGCTAAGATGACGGTACTTCCCAGGTTGATCTGTAAGGGCAATGCAGTGTCAGCCAGGTCCCAGCTGACATGTTTGCAGAAACCAACAAGCTCGTGTTAAAACTCACAAAAACTCAAGGGACCCAGAGTATCCAAAATGCTCTTGAAAAAGAAGAACGAAGTTGGTGGACTCAAACGTCCTGATTTCAAATCTCAATACAAAGCAACAAGACAGTGTGGGACCAGCACGAGTTTGGACACGGTGATTGGAATGGTACGGAGCACTCAGAAATAAGTCTTCACATTTACAGTCAACTGATTTTCGACAGAGACCCACGATAATGCGATGGGGGGAAGAATAGTCTTCCGGCGAGTGGTGTGGCGATACCCGAATATCCGTGTGCAAGGCAGGAGCTGGGCCCTCCCTCACACCAACACGAAACCCACTCACCGCGGCTGAAACACAGACACGTAAGAGTTACAACCGCAGAACTCCGACAAGAAAGCAGGAGGACATTGTCACGATCTCGGGTGACGAGGCACCTCAGGCAAAGCCTTTGCAGAGATGATGCCCACAGCGTTAGTGAGAGAAGAAAAAATACAGGTGGGCTTCATAAAAATTAAAGTGTTTGGTGCTTCACAGCACAGCACAGTATCAAACAGGTGAAAAGACACACAGATGGAGGAAAATATTTGCAAATCACATAGTGACCAGGGACTTGTATTTAGAACATGTAAGTAACTCTCTCAATAATAAAAAGATAAATAACCCAACTCAAAGGTGGGTGACGCTTCTGGAGAGACGTCTCTCCAAAGATGATGTAGGTGGCCCAATAAGCTCCCGAGAAGAAGCTCCACACCCAACAGCCGTCAGGGAGACGGAAGTAAAAACTACAGGCGCCGCCACGCCACTCTCACCGAGGCAGCCGTAACTACAAAGACATAACAAGTGTTAGTGCGCTTGTGGAGAAACTGGAACACACACACTGTTGGTGAGAGTGGAAAGTGGTGCGGCTATTTTAGAAAAAGCCTGGAAGCTCCTCAGGAGATTAAGTGTGGAGTCACCACAGGCCGAGCAATTCCACTCCCGGGCCTGGACCCCAGAGAAATGGGGGTGGGGGGGAAGTCCACAGAAAACCTTGTGCACAAACGTCCACGGCAGCATTATTCGTGATCGCCAAGCCGTGGGAGCGACCCAAAAGTCCGTCGGCTGATGGAGGGTAAGGGGATGTGCACACCCAACGAAGGAATGCTGTCCGGCAATGAAAAGGTGTGAAGGGCTGGTCCGTGCCTCGACAGGGATGGGCGACGCCATGCTCGGTGAGGAGAGCTGGCCACCAAGGCCCCGTGTCGTGTGGACCCATTTACCCGGAATGTTCAGGGCACGCAAACCGGTGGGCGGTGGACGGGTGGTTTCCTGGAGCTGGGAGAGGTTGAGGGGATGGGAGTGGGGTCCCTTGTAGGGTGATACTCGAAACTTGGTTATGATACTGGTTGCACAGCTCTGTGATTATGCCGAAACCCATTTAATCGAAATGGATGGATTTTATCGATAAAGCTGATAACCCCCTCCCTACACACACACACAAAAGCAATAAAGAGAAAATTAACTTCTGCTCCTCAAGAGACACTGTTAAGAAAATGAAAAAATGAGCCATAAACTGGCAAAGAATGCTTGCAAACCACATGTCTGATGAAGGGGCCACGTGCAGAATATACAAAGATCTCTCAAGACTCAACAATAAGAAAAGAACTAACCCGACTGAGAAAATGGGCCAAAAAGTGGGTCGTTTCACAGCAGGGTATGGATGGCAGAAAACCCATGAAAAGGTGCTCAGCGTCCCTAACCCTTAAGGAAGTTGGGGCGAAAACCACAATGAGGCACGACTGTGAGCAGTTAGAGCGAGCAAAGGTAAGGGCGCTGGCCACACCTGGTGGGGGCCAGGATGTGACTCACACACCACTGGTGGGAGGGAAGACTAGCCATATCGGAAAGCATTCTGGAGGGTTCTTTCTTTCTTTTCTTAAAAGATTTTATTTATTCGCTTTTAGAGAGGAGGGAAGGGAGGGAGGAATAGAGGAAGAGAAACATCGATGTGTGAGAGCTACGTCAATCCTTTGCCTCTGGCACGCCCCCAACACCCCAACCTGGGTTCTGGCCCACAACCCAGGCCTGTGCCCTGGCTGGGAATCTAACCAGCGACCTTTCGGTTTGCAGGGTGCCACTCAACCCACCGAACCACGTCAGCCAGGGGGACAGTCTGGCAGTTTCTTAGAAGGTGAAACGTGTGTTCCTGCCCTGTGGCCCAGCCACCCCACCCCAAGAGAGATGAAAACACACACACCTCCACACTGAGACCAGAACACAAACGCTCACAGCAGCTTCATAGAGAATGGGTAAACCAACTGTGCACCCAACAACAGGACACTCCACGTTAAAAGAAAAAAGAACCATTGATATGCACAGTGGTATAGATGAATCTCAAAATAATTATGCTGAGTGACAGACACCAGACACACCGCCTCTCGTCCTCATCCACTTCTATAAAATTCCAAGCAATGCCACCTAACTGCCGCCTGGAGAAGCCCGTGTCGGTCCGCTGGGAGCAGGGAGGGGGCATTTCCAGGGGCGGGGGAACCTTCAGGGGCGACGGGCATGTTCACTCTCTGGACCGTGATGGTGGCTTCCTGCGTGTATACCTGCCGGGACTTAGTGAATTTTACACTTTAAATACGTGCAGTTTGTTGAGCGCATGTCATACCCCATTAGAACGATTTAAAATGTTAAAGTGAAAAGCCCGTAATCCATGGAAAGTGTTTACGACTGCCTGGCGTGTCAGCTGCTTGTTGAAAGCGGGCTCTATTCTGAAAACCCGCTGTCTCAAGGTCCAGGGCTCAAGGAGCCGCAGGGCTTCAGGAAAGGGGCCCTGGCACCCCCAGAAGTGTCCAGAGGGACCTGGCTCTGTCGGCTTCCAGTGGGGTCCTGGTGCCCTCTGGTTGCCGCCGGGGGTACAGCAGGCCAGGCCGCGCGGCCGTGCCCCCAGCATCCTGCGACCGCCTGGGCGCCCCCCGTGGTGGGGGTTGAGCCCTCGCGCCGGAGCGTGCGCGCACCCAGTCGTACCCCCGCCCAGGCGCGGGTCTCCGCGGGCTCAGCGCCTCCACCCACCGAGGGGCTACGCTAGGGTCCCGCGGGCCTGCGGTGGAGCCCTGCCTGGTTTCGTCGCCCCGCCCCAGGCGTCCCCGGCCACCCTGACGGTCGTGATTGGGGTGGGAATTAACTCCGGGGACAGCTGGTCTTCCAAAGGCCCTCCGGGTCCTCGCAGGGCCCCACCGTCGTCCATCCCACTCCCGCAGTTTTGGAGCAGCCTCCCCCGTCCTCCCGGGTGCGCTGAGAAAGGCTGACCTGGGGCCTCCCGCCACCGCAGGGCCACCTTCGAGACCCCAGGGCCGGCGCGGGGTGCCAGGGAAGGGCACACGTGATAACCGCAAAGGAAACCGTTGACAACTTGCACTATGATGCAATTTAAATTTTATCGATTCAAATTTCTGTTCACACAAAGGCACCGTGAAGAGAAGGGAAAAGTGAGACAGAGAGGGAGAACATAATCAAGGCCCAAACATTCAGTAAGATTCATATCCAGAGAGTGTGGAAACTCCCCCAAATCAATAAGAAAAAGGCCTAAAAAGCCAGTGGCAAAAGCCCTGAGAAGTTTCGAATGGCCAGTAGCCTCGCTGTTGCCAGGTACAAGACTGTGGCAGGATGTGGGGCACAGACACCCAGTGTCCCACCGTGGAGGTGACACAGGCCCACTGCGGCCTATGACCCAAGCGCTCTCCAAAACCGCAGGCATGTTTGCCAAAAGAATGTTCCAGAAGGCTCTCAGCATCACTGTTCATCAGAGCTGCAAATGGAAAACAACCCGAGTCCCAGCCCCCGGAGACCGGGCAGGTGAGCGCACGCAGGAATGCAGAATGCACAGCGCCGGGGCGCAGCTGCAGCCCCGTGCGGGAAGGAAGTGACCTCGAGATGACAGGAAATGCACAGACGGGGCTGCCCTGTTCCCGGCACCCGGCTTGGAGGCCCTTGTTCTAATGAGGCAGCTCCGAGGGCTCCTGCCTGAGGTCGGGTCCCCAGCAATGCCAAACCGTGGTTAGAAACTTGGGGATTTTAGCCCTGCGCCCCATTCTCATGAGGAGGGGTGGCTGAAGCCAGAGCGAAGGATGGGTCACTCTGCAGAGTGCAGCAGCTCCACAGAACCTGGGGGCCTGGGGGGTCCGGGAGCTTCTGGGAGAGTAGACAGGGCAGCTGGGGCGGGGGCTGGGAGGACGCAGATGCTCCGCCATGCCCACCTGCCTCGCTGATCGTGTCTCTCCTATCCAGAGGCTCCTCTGTGTCCTTTATCACATCCCTTTGTCACCAGCTGGCAAAAGTAAAGTGTTTCCCTCAGTTCTGCGAGCTGCTCCAGCAAATGAGCCCAAGGAGCAACGATGAGGGAACCAGCGGTTTGTGCCAACTTGGACAGATGTCGCGAGACCTGGCATCAAAGGGGCAGCAGTCTCGTGGATCTGAGCCCTCGCCCTGGGATCTGATGCTCTGTCCAGGTGGACAGTGTGAGCATCGACTCAAGGGGTCATCGCAGAATTGCCTGGTATGCGAGCCCCCACGTCCGGACCAGACAGCAGTGTTTGGTGTGACGCGGAGGAGAGCCCTCACAGGAGACACAGGAGTGAGGATGAAGAAAGGTGCGGAGCTCCAACGTCACCCCAGGCCAGGCCCGCCTCCACCGTCCTGTGTGGCGTCTGGCAGGAGCCACGCGGCACGCTCACCCGCCATTTGTCTGCTTGGGCGCTTCCTGCACGCCTGTCGCACTGAGTGGCTCACCGAGGCTCAGTCACCTGTGCCGGGCTCTTCCTTACAATGCCTCCGCTGTCACCCTCACAGCCAGGCCCTGCTGTCTCCGCCCCCTAGGCTTGTCCCTCAGGCTCTCTACCTCCTTATGATGTGGTGCCGTCAGGAACCACTCTATCTCCCCGTGTGTCTAGCCCACTCCTCCTCCCTCGTGTCCCCAGCTGGAGGCTGAAGGCGTGTGCGTAACAGTGACCTGCCCAGGGAAAGGCGGTGCAGCCCCTGGGGCCGGTCAGGATGGCCTGGGGCACCACCAAGCACAGGGGCTTTGGGACCCAACTCTGCCTCTCACTGGCTGTGGGGCTGGCACAGGTCACTCACCCTCTCTGTGCTTCACACAACTCAGGTGGGCCAGAGGGTCCTTCTGGCACCCCCCCAGGATGGATGGTTTTGGAAAAGGGCTCAGGGGGTCCTGGATGGGCCACTCTCCAGCCCGTGTCGGAGGCACTTCACTTTGCCCTCTCTTTGCTGACTGGGACACCTGGGGGTGGCAGCTCCCTTGGGTCCCATCCCCAGGAGCCAGGGGGGAGATGCCAGTGGGGAGCAGCTCACTCTTCTCCTCCACCCCTCCCAACCCTCTCCAGAGGCCCAGGGGCCGTGCCCATGTGGGGTGCCCTCCACAGAGAGCCTTTAATGCCCCATGGCCCCCCCTCCCAGCCCCAGCAGGGTGGACAATGCTGCCAGGGGAAGGGCCAGCGTGCCCCTCGGGTCCAGACGAGGGAGGTGCAAGCCCTGCCCTCGGGTCTGCAGCGGCCCACCTGCAAAGGACATCGAGGAACATTCTGGAATCCATCAGTTCCTAGCTTGCCATTCTAACTCCCTCCATTCCCCACAGGCGTCAGGGTCAAGTCCTGAGATCCAGAGGGCCTAGACTAGTCTTGGGGGGGCTGCTGGCAGCGAGGCAACAGAAGGGGGTTCTGAGGCTTCACAGCTGTGCGGCCCCTTTAAGAGGAAGCAGTGGACTTCAGCCAGGCAGAGGGAGGCGGCAGGTGCTGAGTGCTGGTCAGTGTTCTCTGGCTGGCATCCCACCTGACCAGGAAGGTGTCCCTCACGTAGCTGGAGGCCCCTCAAATGCCATCTATTTGTGGCCTGGACCCTGAGAGCTGGCAGGAGACATGTGACCCCCTGACAGTATTTTTGGCCATGGGGGTGGGGCCTGCATGGCGAGCCTAGCGCCAAGCCACTCTGGAAAAGGCAGCTCGGACGCCTCGCTCTGCTGCCCAGCTGGCCACGGGGTCCCAGGTATGACGCCAGCAGCCCCTCATTCCAGTCCTAAGGGGTCCCAAAGGTGGACAGACCCCAAAGGGACCTTCCCTAGACCTGGAGAGGAGGGCGAAGTTCAGTGGTCAGGAAGCCACGGTGCCCTGGTGTCCAGGTGTCCGCATCCCAGGACTGGGCTGACAAAGGCCGGGGCAGCCCCCATAGGAGCCTGAGAGGTTAGAGGCGACCTGTGGCCTCTCCAGCTAGGGTCACCTCAGGTCGCCGAGACGAGGCAGATGGAGGGGCCTCTGCCAGCTGGGCAGATCTGGGTCAGGGGCCCCGCCCGACCCTCCGGGGGACCTGACCTAGGGAGCTGCTGGGAGTCAAGAGCCTCACTTCTGGTCTGTGACCTCCTGCCTAGGTCCTCCTGATGACCGAGTACACCCTGACCTTGGGGAGCTCGGAGGGAGCCCAGCAGCCAGTACTAGCCAAGGCTCCTGGAAGGTCATCGCCAAAGGCTGGTCACCTGCTGGGCACTGTGGCCCCTCCCCCATGGCCAGCTGCCACCTGGGGCATGCTGGGATAGGCCGGGGCTGTCCCTCGTGAGATGGGCTTTGCTGTGTAGAGTCGGCCTGTTTGAGGGAAGGTTGGAGGGGAAGGCTGACCCAGCCAAACAAAAAATGCTTGAAGATGTGAAGGAAAGCCACTTCTCGGGTTGAAAATCCAAACACGAGGGTCCTATTTCTCAGCGCACCTCACCGATCTAGAGCTGTGTTTGGTGGAAGGAACGTGACAGCGTGCCCTGAATTGCCACTTGGGGCAATTTGGAAAGAGACCGTGGGGCTGCGGATAGTCGGACCCGGAGGCAGCGGCCAGCTTGCCCCTGCATCCTGCTGGGCTTTTGTGCAGGACAGAGATGCTGGCCCAGCGCAGAGCCAGGGCAGGGCAGGGCAGCACGTGAAGACCCTGAGCTCAGCCTCACACGTGCCCCTGCTGACCTGAAATGGAGAACTTCCAGTACAGCGTCCAGCTGAGCGACCAGGATTGGGCTGAGTTCTCAGCCGCCGCCGAGGAGTGTGGCCTCCTGCAAGCCGGCCTGGCCTCTGGGGATGAGCTTCTGTCCAGTGACATTGACCAAGGGGACAGCAGTGGCAGCAGTCCCCCTGGGCCTCGGCCCCTCCTCGGGGGGAGTGGCTGGCGTGGCTTCAAGGAGGAGGACCAGGCGGCCCCACAGCAGCTGGTCAGCAGGTCTTGGCAACAGCCCGTCCTGGCCCCGGGGGCTGGTCAGCAGATGCCCAGCACGTCAGCACGGTCAGAATCCCGGCCGTCCCTCAGCTCTGGTGCTGCCCCTCCCAGCCAGAGCACATCCCTCCAAGGGCCAGTATCTTCCGGAGACGAGATGCAGAGGCTTCTGCAGGGGCCAGCCCCCCGGGACCCTGCCCCGAAGCCCCCTGGGGAGCCTCCTCCAAGCCCTGAGCCACCAGGCCACAGCACAGCACCCCAGAGGCCTCCTGGCAGCCCTGGAGCCCCACCCCGCAGCCCCAGCCGAAAGAAGAGGCGTGCCGCAGGTGCCAAGGCGGGTGGGCGCTCAGGGGCCGCAGGCCCTGCATCTGCCCGACTGGGCTCCCCGCTGTCCACTGAGGCCAGGCCTGAGGAGAACCTTGGCCCAGCTGGGACCAGGGGGAAGGGACCCTCAGCTGGGACGGCAGAGCAGACAACAGGAGCCCAGCAGGACGAGCTGGGGCCAGAGTCTATGGGAGCCCCTGAGCTGGTGGCCAGGTCTGGGCCAGGGCTGGATCTGTCTGCACCCCTCCCCACTACTGAGCAAGGTACAGATCTGCTCGGGACGACTCCCGGAGCTGACCCACACCCTGTGTCCACACCTGCCCAGGGGGGGCCTTGCCCAGATTTCTCAACGGCTGAGTCCGGCACAGCTCTGCCCGAAACTGCCTCTGAGCTTCACCCTGATACGACTGTGTCTGCGTCCGCCCGCGAGCCTCGCCTGGACGTGCACCGGTCCACGCCGGGCCCAGGGGTCGCACCAGAGGTGGACTCATCCACACCCATCCAAAAGGCGCAGCCTGACGTAGATGTATCTGCACCTGCCCCCATTCCCCAGGCTGGGCCTGACCCGAAGGAGGCAGGGGCTGCCCCATCGGCCAAGCTATATTCAAGCTCTGTTGTGTCTTCATGGGGGCACCAAGAGAAGCCCACAGGGGAGCCCTCAGCAGACGCCCCTGGACATGCCTTGGAGGAGCCCTCCCCAGGGCCCGTCCCAACCGCCAAGAAGAAGAAAGTGCGGTTCTCAGTGACCGAGCCCAGCCCTGAGGAGCCGGGGTCAGGAGAGGCCTTGCGCCCCCTCTCACAAGCCCCAGCCTGGTCCTCAGCCCCCAGGACAGCTGTGGGGGGCCATGGGGGGCCTGGAGCTTGGGACGCAGTGGTGGGAGGGCCCCGGCTCCCCCAGTCTCGGATTCTGAAGCACCTGCCTCCCCCTGCCCCCTCTGCCTCTGGGGGCCTTGGGTACAGGAGCTGCTTTGCAGTGACTGTCCCAGAAGCCTACGAGTTCTTTTTTTGTGACACTATCGAGGAGGAGGATGAAGATGCTGAGGAGGCAGCAGAGGCCAGCAAGGCCCCAGCCCAAGCCCAGTGGCCGGAAGTGTGTGAGTTCTTCTTCCGGGACAGCCAAGCCCAGAGGTCCAGGCACCGGCAGCACCACACCCCGGCCCCACCCCCGCAAGCCAAGCCTGGGCCAGCGCCTCTGCCTGGAGACCCCATGCCCATCTCCATCCCTGAGGTCTATGAACACTTCCTTGGGGAGGACAGGTTGGGGGACATGCTGGGGATGGCTGCCCCTCTCCAACCGCAGGCCACAGAGGCCCCCACATCGGCTCCCCAGGGAGCAGAGCCTGGCGCCCCTCCGGAGCCCAGCCTGGCCACAGCAGAGCAACTCAACCTGGTGCTCAGGCCAGCAGGTGCGTGTCATGGGGGCCCCATGGCCTGTCCACATCCTGGGAACACACTGTTCAGGGATGTCAGCCAGGATGGCCACTGGGGAGGGGCAGGCCAGGACCCCAGTCAGGAGCTGGGGGCGGGCCTCAAGGACGGTCTGGGAAGGAGGAACCAGTTCCTAGCCACCCCAGGGCACAGTCCAGGTGGGGCAGCCCAGGCCAGGTCATTCAGGGGCTTGGCTGTACACTGACCGTCACCCCGAGTGCAGGCCCAGATGACACTCGAGCCCTGCCCCCAGCTGCCGGCAGGGCGGGCACTGGGGCAGCGGGCACTCGCTGGCTTTCATCTCACATTCCCTCTGGAGGCTCCTGCAGAAACCAGGAAACGGTGCCCCAGAGGCCATTCACCCACGTTGACCTGACTCAACTGTGCCACACGCTGCCCTGTGTCTTGGGACAGAGGCATCACGGGGAAGATGTGACTCAGAAAATGTGTCCCAGGGCATTCGTGTCCCAGACAGATGTGTGTGGGGTAGACGTGTCCCAGGCAGACGTGTGCAGGGAAGACATGTCCCCAGACAGACGTGTCCCCAGACAGACGTGTGCAGGGTAGACGTGTCTTAGTGGAGATGCTAGAGCTCAGAACATGCTTTTCTTTCCTAGAAAAGCCCCGGGGCCCCCTCACTTCATTGACCTTCAGCCAGAACGACATGTGCCTGGTGTTTGTGGCCTTTGCCACTTGGGCTGTGAGAACATCAGACCTGCACACCCCCGACGCCTGGAAAACAGGTTTGGGGGCCCTGGGGGCAGGGGGACTGGTGCCCAGAAGTCAAGTGGACCAGCCAAGGTGCCATCTCCCCCGCTGGGCCCGCAGGGATGAGGGGAGGCACAGGTTTCTCCCTTGACCCGCCCATTTGCCCCACTTGCTTCCTCTTGCCCTTGGAGGGCCAGGCCCCGTGGGTGCAAGGTGGTGACTCAGGCAGCGTCCTGCTTCCCTTGCAGTCTTGCTGGCCAACATCGGCACCATCTCCGCCATCCGCTACTTCCGCCGGCAGGTGGGGCGCAGGCACCGCAGCCCCAGCCCCAGCCCCAGCCCCAGCCCCAGCTCCTAGGACCCACGCTTGGCCCAGGAAGATGCAGGACAAGGAAGTGGCCACAGGCGCTCAGGACAAGGCACTGCCCTAGGGCCTTGCCCTTTGACCCTCGTGTTCTACGGCAGCATCTAGGAAGGAGCCAGTGTCCTCAGTCTTGGCTTCCTTGGACTCCACCCAAGGCTCGGGCCAATGGCCAAAGCCCAGGCTGTGCTCCACACCTGGGGGGGGGAGGTTTGTCAGGTTGGGTGGCTGGGGCCGAGCAGGGAGCTGGTTAGGAAGGTGGACAGATTTACAAATAAAAACAGGGTGTCCAGCAAAAGCGGAACTTGAGACAGGCAGTATCAGAGACGTACAGTCATACCTCGGCACCTGGCGGACCCTGCATGCATCGCATTTGGGCGAGAAAAGCACATTTAGGTGCTCAGCACCTGCTCGGGACTCGTCATCTAGAACCCGTGCGCCTCAAGACACCACCCACAAGGGGAGGCGCTTCATCGCTCGGCATTCGTTGGTTTTGGCACTCGCCTGAGTCCCGGAGCAAGCTGACGATGAGTACCAAGGTACCGCTGTACTTACACCAGGAAGCTATTTGTGGTTCATCTGAAATCAAATGTAACTGGGCGTCTGTTTTGTCTGGTTGTCTGTTAGAAGGTGAGTGGCAAGACGGAGCGTTGGGATTAGAGGGTGCCAGAGCGGTGGCAGTGGCAGGGCCCCACCTGGAGATCTGGGCAGGGGGCAGGAGCGAGGCTGCAGGGTGGTTGGGGACGCGGGGGTTGGGGGAGTCCCAGGGAGACTCTGCCCTGTTCTCAAGTGCACTGGGCTGGCAGGGCCTCTGAGGCCTCTTTGAACCCTGAGCCCAAGGGCCTGTGGCCAAGGCCTCCCAGGGTCCTGCCTGATACAGTGACCCCAGTGGCCCCTGCAGGGTGGGGTCTGCAGGGCAGAGCCTGGAGCCCTTGCTCAGGGGAGCCTTGGACAAGGTGCGCAGCAGAGTTCGGTGGTATTAGGTGGAGGGACGGGACACCTGGGATTGAGCCAGGGCTGAGAGGAGCCAGAGAGGGGGCAGGAAGGTGGGCAGGGGGCTGGCGAGGTGTTAGAAGGGCATTTAGCCAGGGGCAGATCCCACGTGGCAGGGGCCTCCTGGCTGCCAAGGGAAGAATGTGGACACAGACAAATAAAGTTTCCTTCTCTTCTTCCTTGTTTAGTCTCTTGTCCCTTTCTCCTGGGCATCACCATCCCACTCACATGTGCCCAGGTAACCCTTCTACCTCAGACCTCGCCACCTCTGACCTTGTGACCTCTGACTTCACGTACTCCAACCCTCACTAACCCAACTTTCTTAGCCTTCTGACCTTCACCCCCGTGCCATTTCCCACTCCCAGGTGAAGCCCCCATCAAGCCCCCTCCCTCACTCTCTCCCTGAGCATAGGCCAGGGTTTGGCCCCTCTGGGTGTCCCGCTCTGGTCTGCGGTCCAGCTGCACTGGTTTTGGGCATCCTCGGGGTGAGGTCATCCTCTCAGCACCCCCAGAGCCTAGAAAACTCAGGGATCCGACACCCTCTCCACGCCCAGGGGTCAGACCCTGACAGGGTGTTGGGTGTGGGGTGGTCGGCCGGTGGCCCCACAGCGACCAGGCCTTGCTGGAGACCCCCCAGGGCTGGCATTGGCAGGTAGTCCTGAGAAACAGCTGCCCAGGGCCCATCAGATCCACTGGGGGAGCCCCCCCTCAGCCTCCGTCACTCCACAGGGCCGTTGCTGGTGGGGGGGGCACAGAGCCTTGTCCCAGACGTTGTCATAGCTGCTGGGGGGCTTGCCGTCTGGTGGGAGAGGCAGAGGGGCATGTGCCTTCAGAGGGAGGCACCCAGAGCTCCCCCCAGACAGAGGCAGGGTCCCTCACTCACCTGGGGGATGCAGCAGGGGCTTGGGCGAAACTTCCCCGGGAGGGGCAACCTGAAGGCCCCAAACACAAGCGTGAGACCCTCGCCCTGGGGGAGGGGCTCGAGGGACAGCCTACAAACGGCCATGCTGCCTGTCCTTGGTCTCACTGCCCAGGGTGGGGGCTGCTACTCACAAGCTGGGGGGAGTCGGGGGGCCGGGGCTCGCGGCCCTTGGAGCCCCGGTGCCGTTGAGAGGCTCGGCCCTGCAGGGCTCCCTTCCTGGAGAGCAAGTGGGGACCGGAGGCTGCAGATCTGGGGTCGGAAACCGGCACGGACACAGGGACGGAGGGGAACAGGCTTGAGGGCTCGGGTCCACGGGAGCTCTTCATCGCGGTGAGGAACTGCCGGCACAGCATTGGTGACTTGGGACCCCTGCCCACAAGCCCCTGCAGCCTCTCATGGCCCCAGCAGACCTCAGGCTTCCTCTGACCCTCAGGTGGTGGCAACCCAGGCCCTAGGGCAGCAGCACCCGACCCCAAACAGCAGGCTGTGGCACCTCCAGCCCGTTCTATCACCAGCAGAGAACTGACCTCATCCAGGCCCCGGATGTCTCTGATTTTGTGGTGGGAGGTGGCAGGTGGTGTGTAGGGGTCGGCGTACAGAGGGGAGTGCGGCGTCTCTAGTGAGTGGTCTGGGGCCTCTGGGTCACCCTCCAGGCTGAGCCTGGCCACCTGTAGGCAAGAGGTGGAAGAAATGGGCCTCCTGGAGCTGGACACACCCAGGTCTTCCCTCCTCCTCTTCCTCGAGAGGCTTCCGGGTGGCTCCAGGACCTCTTGGGCCAGAGAGACAGTACAGGGAGGCGGAGGACAGAGGGAGAGCCAGGCCCGGAGCTGGGGTTGAAGGCTGGGCCCACCTTGGTCAGGTCCAGGTGTAGCGGGGAGGCTGAGCTGGGCCCCTCACCCCTGGCCTTACTTCTCGGTAACCGACTGCTGCCACCCCGTCTCAGCTCTGCCTTCTGCCCACTGATGCTGGTACAGCCAAGGTTGGCCTGGTCCTATGGGAAACAGAACCTTCCAGAAGATTCTCGGGGCCCTCTCCCACACAACCCCTGAGGAGCTAGCCTCCCGTGATGAATGAGATACCACGGGGACCCAGACTCCCCAACACAAACTTGCCTCATGCCCCCTACTGCGCCTCCTCCCCACCCCAGGTACTCACAGGCACAAGCTGGGCGGGGCAGCCAGCTGTGGACGGTGCTGAGCACTCGGGGAGGGAGTGGCTGTTACGGGTGGAGGGGGGTGCTGGGCACCCTGAGTCCCAGCTGGTCTGTCCATCTGAAGAGAGTGAGCCTCGACCACCACCCAGGACCTGGCGTGGCGGGGGAGGGGGGGGCGGTGAGCCGCAGGGCAGGCCCTCTCCTCACTGACCCACACCCAGCCACACCCTCTGCCCTGGTTTCCATCATGCCCAGGGCCTGCTGACCCCTCACCTGGGTGGGTGCCCACAGCCCCGGGGGGCTCTCAGGGCCGGGCAGGAGGGGCGCCCCCTCCCTGTGGGAGACGGTCTGCAGGCAGAGCAGCCAGTGGCTGTAGTCCTCGTAGCTGGCACACAGCACGCGGATGGTGTTGATGAGGCGGCCTGGCACACGGCACACAGACACCGTGAGGTGTCCCCAGGCCCCACTGAAGAGCTGGCACCCACTCGGCTCGTGCCCTCCCTCCCAGGCCTGGCCACAGCCCACCTTCGATCAGGAAAGAGCGGATCTGCTTCCCCTTCTCCTCCAGGTTGATGTGGATGGCACTGAGTGGAAGCTCCCCCTGCAGGGACAGCACGGGAGGGTGGGGCCTCTGCCTGGGCCCATCACTCCAATGGCCCTTCGGAGCTGGGGACACCAGGCAGGGTGAGGCCAGGCCCAGGCTGATAGCCCCGAGGGAGCCAGGTTCTCCCCATCTGCCCCAGGGGCATCTTTACGCCCCTCCCCCTGCCTCTGGGTGGGGCCTTCATCAACCAATGGCAGACAGACACACAGCCTAGCGGGGAGAGGTCCCCTCCCTCACTGCTAAGACTGGGAGGAGATGCTGGGGGGACTGCAGCCTGTGTGTGTTCCTCAGCAACAGGAAGCCACTAGCTCTTTTGGGGCAATTTGGGTGCCCAGGCAGGGCCCCTCTTGCCCACATCAGAGCTGAGACCAGACTGACCAGGGCAGCCGGCTGGGTGGGTGGGGCCAGGATGCTCTGTCCCAACTGGCCCCGAAATACAGGTTCCTCCTGAGCCACTGCCCCTTCCCACCCCCACACACAGGGCACCACCCTGGGGTGGGTCACCGTGGGGAGAACCCACCTTAAAGCCGAGCCCGTCAGCCTCCTCAGAGAAAATGGCCAGGGATGTGGGGTACAGGACCAAGAGGCGGTCCCATTGCTCCTGTCAGTAGTCAAGGGCAATGTGGGGTCTCAGCGCACATACAGTGAGGGCCTGGCCCCCACTGGTGGCCTCCACACCTCCCCCACCCTCCCCTACCCTCCCACCTGTGACGGCAGATGCTGCAACTTGACCCTCGAGGCACAGATGGCACTGCCCACCGCTGGGCGCCCCCACGCCGTCCGCAGCTGGGTCAGCCTGTGCTGCAGACTCCAGGGGAGCTCGTCCTCAGGGGCGCCCTGGGAAAGGGGGGTCAGGGCAGGTAGGTAGGGGGGCTTGGAGAGGGGTGCAGGGCTCCCGGTACTGACCTGTGGGGGTGCCGAGTGGCAGCGCTGTGGCCCTCCCAGGAGAGCCATCTGCTTTTCTAGGTGGTACAGCCAGAGGCCCAGCGCAGCCGGGCTGGGGCAGACCACCAGAAGGGGTGCGGGCAGTGGGCCTGTAGGAGGAGCAGCAGGGAAGGCCAGGCTAGCAGCCCACAGGAGAGGGCCCTCCCAGGACCCTCACAGACCCCAGGGCTACAGCTGGGAGGAGACTAGGGTGCTGTCCAGGACCTGCTGCCCCCACCCCAGCACGGCAATGGCTCTGTGCCCACTGGAGGAAATGTCTGGAACCTGAATATGGTCAAGGCACCTGGCCACAGGCCAAGGTCACTGGGCAGCCCTAGCCCTCGGGCCCCCCCTGGGGCTGGGACCACTCATGTCCCCTCACACCTGTGATCTGGAAGGCATGCTCTCTGGACCCTTCCAGCGGGCAGATGCTCAGCTCCACCAGCGGTAACAGCCCCTGCCAGAGCAGAGTGAGAGGGGAGGGCTGGGGGACACCCCGGGGGTGGCCACCACCTCCCAAGGGGCTTTCTCCCCGTCCTGCCAGCCTCCTCTGTCTGCCCACTTCTCTCACCTGGAAAGTGAGTCCCTCAGATCCATGGGCCTGGAAGTAGAGGTGGGAAGGAAAGAGCTCCAGGTAGCAGTCACTGACGTCCTAGGGGAGCAGGGCCACGGTCTGAGTGCCGGGGGTCAGGCTGCGGGCTGGGCCCCGGGTGCCCACCTGGCCCGGCCCCCACCTGGCTGTGCTGGAACCTCAGCTGGACCTTGGCGTAGTGCACAACCTTGCCCAGGTTCCTCACGGGCACCCTGCGCCGCCCCTTCTTGAAAACGCTCAGCAGTGGCTGGTCCGGGTGTTCTCGCTGGCTCTCCAGGCCCGGGAAGTCCTGTGGGGAGCGGCGCTCATGGGAGGGGCCTGTGCCCCGGGCTAGTGCCAGTCGTGGAGTGTGTGTTTGGTCCCGTGGTGGAGACGGTGATGGCTGGATTCAGGCTGTGTCCTCACTTTGCTTACTCAGCCCCCACAAGGCTCACTGGCCACAGGGTTTTGTGTCTGAGGGAGACGATGCTCAAAACCCTCCTGAGTCTCCGGTGTCGGCTGGAAAGTGTTGGACACCTGGTTCCAAAAAGGGCTGAGACCGCCTGCAGCCTTTGCCAGCCCCTCCACGGCCCATTTCGAGCTGCCAATGTGACATCTGTGGGTGTGGGGCTGGGGAGAGAGTACGCGCCTCTGACCCCCTGATGTCACTTAGTGGGGGCCCAGCCACGGCCCAGGGGTCCTCTGTGACCTGCTCCCCGCCCCTGGGCTGCCTCCTCTTCCCATGTACCGGGCGCATGTCTGGCTCAGGGCCTTGGGGTTGGCTGCTCCCCCTGCCTGGGCCATCTTCTCCCCTCATTCAGGGCGGGCTCATGTGCCTCCCCCGACGGTCTGGTGCCCTCTAACCCCCCACCTCCGGGCCCCTGTGCCAATCACGCCTTACTGATCCTGCCTTTTGCTGGGTGGTCAGGTCAGGGCTTGGTCACAGGGACAGAGACACCCCGAGAACAGGGTTTCTGCCATCTGTTTTGCCCACTGCTGTATCGCCGGGGCCAGGACAGGCCTGGGATGTGCTGGGTGCTCAGGGCCTGACTGCTGGTGCCCACAAACACGCAGCCAATTCTGGGGCACAGAGAACAGGGCTGGATCGCCAGCCTGGGGTCAGACAGGGCTAAGCGCTGACCTGGGGCACGGGGCTGTGCTGTGGAGGAGCCACGCCCCCTCCAGGACCTGCAGGGGCTGCCCCACCAGCCGCTGTGCCCCGTGGACAAGCCCAGGAATGTGCACAGACAGACTCGAAGCTTCCCAGACTCCCTGCCTCTGGGTGGGGCCTCCTGCACACACACCCAGTTTGGGGAATGACACCGGGATGGGAAAGTGAAAAGTAGGCCGAGGAGCAGGAAGGGCTGTGAAGACGGCCCTGTCGCCTGGGGAGGAGTCAGCTCAGAGCTGCCCAGGCAGGACCTGGGGAGAGCTGGCTTCTCCCCGGCCCCATCTCCGGAGGTGCAACACGCTCAGTCCCCTCTCCAGCCACCAGTCCTGGCAAAAGAGGGCCACCACATCTCTTGGGACTCTACCAGGGTCCTATGATGTGTCCTGGGCCCGGACAGCAGGAGCTGAGGTCTGAGATGTGGCCACACAGAAGGACCTGGAAGGACCCTGTGCCTCCAAGGGAGCCGGTTTCTGAAGCCCGTACTTGCCCTCAGGGAGCCCAGGAAGCCCAGGCCTACAGGGCTAGCAGTGCTGGGCGGAGCCCGGACCCAAACCCCTTCAGAGACCTCAGCTCCAGAGGAGCTGGGTGGGGGAGGGGTAGTTTCAGCTCGGTGGGGCTTGGTGGCCAGTCCTTGCTGTGCTGCCCTGGGGTCAGGGACACAGGGTGTTGCTCAGGGAGGAGGCGGTGGTGGGCGCTGGGAGACACCTTGGAAGAAACTGAGGCCCAGACTGGGCGAGAAGCGGGCTCACTGATCACCCAAGTCCCCTCCCCCGAGTAAAGAGAGGGTGGGGGTGGGATTCACATCCACATTAGGAACGCGACGTCCAAGCCCACACAACAACAGCTCAGAGATATGTGGGCCTGGTCCAACCCAAACATGGCTGGACACACTGGCTGTCCAGTCCTGGATCAGGCAGGCGGACACCAGGGCTCACGGCCCATGGCAGCGCCCCTCCGAGGCGGTTCCGAGGCCCCGCCCACAGCGCCACTGCTCGCTCACCCACTGACTCAGAGCTTGTCCCGGTTTCGCTCTCCACTCAGACTTTCGGCCGGAGGGACTCCTGGGGTGGGGCGGGGCTGTTCCTACTTCCTCACCTTGTTCTGGATTTGATGCCCCCCGGCCCCCACCCTCGGGCTGACCCGCAAGACCCCGAGCTGAGCAGACATGGGCACACACTCGCAGCCATACACAGACCACACCACCGCAGTCCTGGGAGGCCGGCCCGGGGCTGGGACACACCCGCCGCTCACCGTCCCAGGGATGTAGTAGAAGAACGTGTCGGCGGTGGTGTCCCCCTCTGCTCGGGCCTCGGCGCCAAACAGGCCAGCCAGCTTCCTTGTGCCATCCTCTCTGGGGATAAGGGAAGAGGGGCTCACAGCCTGTCCCTCCAGGAAGGTCGAGGGTGACCCTGTGACCCAGTGCCGAGGCCACGCCCGCCTCTCACCTACTACCCTTCAGCGAGGGCTTTCTGGAGAAGGAGGCCCGGAGCCTTCTAGGAGCTTGAGGGACGCAGTGGCTGTTCCCCATGGGCAGCAGTGGCGGCTGGGTGGCTGGACCCAGTAAACTGGTCGACGGGTCTGGGTCCCGAGTCCTGAACCTCCTGCCCACACCCCCTGGAGGCGGGCCATGCCTCGTTCAGCCCGTTCCCAAGGGCTGGGCGAGGGCGGAGCCTCTGGGAGGGATGGGCGCTACCTGGGCCAAGCCTTTCAGCCCTCTGAGCTGGGTCTTCCCTACCAGCAGGCTTAGCCTGGGGGGTGTGGGGTGAGGCCCGCTCCCCCCCACCCCGCCCGCACAGGCTCAGCCAAGGGCTCCCACCCATCTCAGTCTCTGGTCAGAACAGGACAAGCCCCTGAGCATGCGGCCTGCCAGGATTCAGGCTGGGTGTCTGGGCTGGAGCCGGGAAGGCCTCGGGACCCTTCTTGAGCGCACATCCTGTTTCTAGCACCACACCGACCTGAGTCACCAGTGACTGTGAGGGGAGTGTGCACTCCCTCCTGAGGTGGGAGCTTGCAACACCACAGAAGTGGGGAGGGGGAGCCTGGACCCTCCTCCGTCTTCTCTCCTTCCCTGGCCCATCCCTTACTCCCTGCCAAAGGGCCATGGTCAAGGCCCTACCGGCTCAACCAGAGTCCAGAGAGGAGACCATCATGGTGAGCTCATGGCAAGACGGGCCACAGGGTCCTCTAAGCACCAGACTATCAGGGGCCACTCAGGTCCTCATCCAGGACGTCACAGTCCTACCGCAGCTGCAAGTGGTGGTGCCACCTCCAAGGCCCCAGATGCCAGCACAGCACCTCAGCCCAGCTGTGTCCTCACCCCCAGACAGGACCCCAAAAGGCAGACATGCACGCTCAGATTCAGGCCCAGAGCCCAAGAAACAAGTTTATTGTTCGAGTTGGCTCGTATTGCTGGGAGCGACCTGTGGCGTGCCAGGAAAGATACCCCGCCCACAGGCAGGAAGCCCCTTTGTGTCCCCCCTGGGAGTGTGCCTTGCCTGGTGAGGCAAGGGTGCTGTGCAAAGCGAAGGCTGGGGGGGTCTGCCCTGCTCAGAAGGCCGCCCCCTCTCCCCTCAGCCAGCTGCTCTGCATCTACCATCCACCTCTTGGCCCCTCCAGGTCTGCAGAGTATGAGCTGGCCTTGACCCACGGGCAATGAATGTCCACCCCCACACTGCCTGGTGCCCCCAGCAGGGCAGGAGGGCACCCGGGTCTGCAGCTTGGTCCCAGGACACAGGACACCTTCCAGAGTAAACGTATGAACTGGCAGCTGCGGCACTGCTCACGGATCAATAAATACTGAATAAATAAACAGATAACTAGAGACGGCACACACAGAAATGAATACTGAGGACTGGACACAGAAACGTGGACAGACGGTGCAGGCCATCCCTGGTGCGGGCAAAGGAACCCAGCCCCGATACACGGTCGGGGGCAGGGAGGTGCTGGGGCCCCCAGTGGGGCTTAAGGCATGTGGGAGGCCGCAGCTCCCCGGGTCAGAGGCTGGTGGAGGACACAGACAACGTGGGCGATGATGGCGGGGGGAAGTTGAGAAGCTCCAGCACCGCCACGCCCACGCTGCTGCGCCGTGTGAACATGCAGGACGCAGCCACCCACTTGTTGGTCCTCGGGTTGTACTTCTCGATGGAGTTGAGGCTGGAGCTGCCATCGTTGCCCCCCACGGCATACAGCCAGCCATCCATGGCCACCAGGTCGTGGGTGCTCCTGGGGGCAGGGCAGGTGGGTGAGAATGCAGGGTGGAGCCAGGGGGCCCCACCCCACTCCCCAGGGGTGGAGCCATGGACCCTGGGAGGAGCTCCTGGGGGTGGAGCCACAGGCCCTGGGAGGGAAGGGAGAGTGGATACACTAGGGGCCCTGGGAGGAAGAGTGGATACACTAGCCGTTTACTAGTAGCGATATACATCTGCTCAGGCTCAGTCTCTGCTGGGGGCCAACCGCTGTGGTGGTGACAAGGGACACACCCCACCCTTGGGCTGTGGCACAGCTCACCTTCGGATGTTCATGGGTGCCACACTCTCCCAGGCCCCAGCCTTGGGGCTGTATCTCTCCACAGAGTTGAGGCAGCTGGTGCCATCGTTGCCTCCGGCCACGTAGAGAGCCCCCTCCAGCACCGCCACACCGGCTGAGCTACGCCGGCTCAGCATGGAGGCCACCGGCGTCCACGTGTTCACCTGTGGTCGAGGGGACCCGCTGGGGGCGGACCCACCACCAGCCTCCCTCCACCCCCGCAGCACAGACCCCCACTTCAGGGTGGCGTCTGTGGGATGTTGGGGGGCGGGGGAGATGGATCTAAAGGGCTGATGCCCTGGGGGATGTGGGGGGCCAAAGAGACGACCTCAGGCAGCCCTCGGGAACACCTGGGACGGGGGTGTTTCGCACCTGGGGCTCGTACTTCTCCACAGTAGCCAGGTGGGACGAACTGTCATAACCGCCCACTGCATACAGGTTGCCGTCTGCGGGGAGTCAACATGCCTATGGTGTGCCTGCTGGGGGGGGTCTCCAGGGTGGGGGCAGGCAGAGGTGGGCACTGCAGCCAGCAAGCCCCGTCACCCACCAAGCATGGCCACACGAACATAGCGCCGGCGGGTGCTCATGGCAGCGACGGATGTCCACGTCCCGGTCAGGGGGTCATAGCGCTCGGCACTGAGGACGACAGGGCCACTGCTGACCTGGAGCACCGGCAGACCGGGGCCTGCCCTCCCCGGACGAGGATGGAAACTCCGTGCGGGGACGTCACGGGGACGGACCCGCGGCCCCCTGGAATCGGACGCAGGCCTGGTGTGTGCATGGGTCCCTGGGCCGGCGGTGAGGAGCCCGAGAGAAACAGAGGGGCGGGTGGCTGGCATAGGTGACGAGGCTTAGGGAACTGGAGTCAGGCAGGGTCCTCGCTCCCCTCAGAGTGACCTCTGCAGTCCTGATGCTGCCACCCTGCTGCTGAGCCAATCCCAAGAGGTCACCCACCCTGACCTGCGCCGCTACCTGTTGAGGCAGGAGGCCCCATCGTAGCCGCCGGCCGCGTACAGGAGCCCATGCAGTGCCGCCACACCCAGGCAGCTGCGCCTCGTGCCCATGGACACCTCAGGCTGCCAGGTGTTGGTCACAGGGTCATACGACTCCACAGTGGCCAGGTCTGAAGTCCCGTCGTAACTAGAAGAGGAGCCCACTGCCGTCAGGGCTGGCCCAGTGGGCTCCCACCAAGCCTCTGACCGGAGAGCAGCCTCCACGCTTACCCGCCCACTGCATACAGTCGGTTCCCAACTGCTGCCACGCCCACTCGGGCTCGGCGTGTGGACATGGAGGCCACCATGTGCCAGCGGTCAGTGCGCGTGTCATAAGCTTCACAGTCCCCATGGATGGCGAACAGGCTCCCGCCACCTAGGGAGGGGAGGTGCTAGGGCAGGATGAGGGGCCCAGGGAGGCAGTGGGCTGGGGGCTCGGGCACAGCTCAAGGTGGAGGGTCTGTGGGCGCCAAGGGGGGCGATTTGTGAGTGGGTCACACCACACAGTTCCTCCACAGGTGGAAAGAGGGGTGGGCACAGGGTGGGTGCAGGATGTGACCAACACAGGGTGGGGGCGGCTGGTGCTGGGCTCATGAAGCGAGGATGCAGGACAGAGATGTGAAGGGAGAGGGAGGGGACGTCAGGGGAGCGGACATGAAGGGACAGGACAGGTGGGCATACCCACAGCGAAGAGCACAGGGCCGGCTCCCTCACAGCGTCGGGGCCGAGTGCGGCTGGTGCCAAGGATGCCTCTCTGCTCCGGCAGCAGGTGGAACTTGAGGGCCTCGATGAGCAGGTCCTTACAGTCGGGGTGGTGTCTCACCAGGCTCTCTGCATCCACGTGGCCCAGCAGGAAGTCCCGGCTCAGCAGCGGCAGGCGCACGCACTTCATCAGCTGGGGTGCGGGGGCACCGCGGTCAGGCAGTAGGTAGAACCCGAGCACACTTTGTCCCGGCAGTGAGAGCCCCCTCGGACACCTGTCCACCTGTATGCCAGGCACTTCTCGAGACATGAGCCCGCATCACCCTTGGGGCATCCCTGGACATGGAGGACCCCAGGCACAAACAGGCACCGCATCCCCTAACGGACACTGTCGGCCGAGGGGCTGGCCTCACCCGTGGGACGTGCTGCCTCCGAGCATCCACGTCATGCTTGACCCAGCTCAGGACCGCACGGTAGACATCCTCCTCTGAAGGCACGTTCAGGCTGTCGCTAGAGACCAGTTCCAGCACCTGGGGGTAGGGACCCTCAGACCTGAGATCTGGGGGAGGGTCTTGGGGGCCCACAGAGCCCTGATGGTGCCTGGGAAGGTGCCAACGGGGGGGCCCAGTGTTCCTATGAGGAGGGACCAAGCAGGGTCAGGAGCCACAGACCTGGTTCCTGGGGACCCTGGCGTTCCTGGGGACGTGGAACCAGGGGCTGGGGTTGCAGGCAGGGGTGTAGTCAGGAACCAAAGGGGAAGGCGTGGTGGGTGGGGTCAGAAGACGGGGACAAAGAAGTGGCAAGGGATGGGTGCTGGGGCTGGGACGCAGACCGGAGACTGGGAATAGGGTTAGGGAGCAGGTGCCCAGGTCTTAAGGGCCCGAGTGATGGGGCCAGGGGGCCAGGGACTGGGTCACGGGCCAGGCTGTGCCCCAGCTGGCACGTTACCTGCTTCAGCGGCAACAGCATGAACTCCTCGGTCTTGGCCACGTCCACGAAGTGCTGCAGCACGTACCTGTGCGCCGCCTTGAGCAGGTCACTGCACGAGTGTGTATCGGCGAAGCCCCGGATGCCCAGACAATTGGAGGGGTCGAGCTGACTCAGCAGGAACTTGCAGCAGGCGTCTCGGACGCCGTTCAGCTGCAGAAGGCTGGCGGCCGGGAGCAGAGTCTGTGGGTGAGGGGGCAGGCGGAGCAGACAGAGACACAGGTGAGAGGAGAGCTGGGGGGGAGAACAGGTGGGGGATGGGACGGGAGGGGCGAGGCAGCCTCACCTGCACGTTGCCTTCTCCCACCACGATCTCGGCTGTGTAGGCAAACTGCACCAGCTGGTCCAAGGCCTGAGGATCGACGTCATGCAACGTCACGTGCGTCTGGCGGCTCTCGCTCATCTCATCTGTGGGGACAGTGGGTCAGGCCAGCCCTGTCCGCAGAGGCCCGCAGAGCCCCCGAGTGCCCACGGCGGGAGGGGGGGGGGTGGTACTTGCTTGTGAACATGGCATGGAAGTAGGGGCTGCAGGAGGCCAGCACCACCTTGTGTGCCCGGATCTCCTTGGCAGCCACGTGCAGGACAATGTCACACAGGAGGCCCCTCTGCCGCATACGGCTCATGGCCACGAAGGCGTCATGGTAATGCCGCTTGGAGTTGTGGGACACAGTGTGGCCCTCTCGGCTCAGCAGCTGCATGGCACCCTCCATGGGGCCAGTGGGCCGGGCCGGCCGGGTCCTCGCACGCTCGGCCTCAGGGCTGCGATGGGCAGTGCCAGGTCAGGGTGCCAGATCAGGGCCAGGGCACCCAGGGGCCACTTGTCCCCTCAGGGCCCATACCTGGCCCCATCAGGGACCTCACCTGCGGCCTCTGCTCACCCCATTCTGCTCCCTCACTTCCAAGGAGCCTCCCCCCTTCTCCCACGAGGTTGGAGTGTTGAACCTTCACAGCTTCCTCTGCTCCCCGCCCCAAGCACCATACTCCTTGCTGCCCAAGCACCCCTGTCAGAACCGGGCTTTCCTGTGCCCATCGCTGGCCACCCTTCCTGGGCCCCCTCGGAGTCTGGTGTCCACAGACCCGGCTGGCACACAGGAAGTGCATGGAGTGAAACTGGTCAGTGGAAGCAGGCGGCTCTGGAGCGGATCCTGCGCCCCCCAACCCCAGCAAGCATAACCTCTTTTGATCCTCCGGAGTGGTTCCGCCCGTCCCGCCTGCCACCCGCCCCTCGGCTTCCCCCCACCCCCGCCATTCTGCAGACAAGCCGCCAGAATCTATGAGCAGCGCAACCAGGATTCGAGGGCTGCGGGAGGGGACAGAGCTTCCGGGCGCCGCCGCCGCCTCTGGACGCCCTGCCCCGCGTCCGCTGCGTGTACGGATAACGGAGGGGGCAGGTTAGACCCATCCCAGGCAACTCGAGCCTGCGGCAGCCCCCTCCCGGCAGCCTGCCAGGGTCGGCGCGCATCCCTCCCTCCCTCCTTCCCGGCCCCGCTTAGCCCCGACCCGGTCCGGGTACCAGCCCCCCGGCCCACTCACGCCGGCGGCTGCGGCGGAGGCGGCGGTGGCGCCTCGGGCCCGGGCCCCGGGCTGCCGTGCTCAGGGCTTTGCGTCCTGCCGGCCGGGCGCTCGCTGCGCGGCTGCATGGGCTCGGCCACCGTGCCCGCCGCCGATCCGCGGAGGACGCCCAGACTCACGGGTGCACCGACCGCTGGAGGGCTGCTCGGCGGCGGCGGCGGCGGCCGGTTCAGCGTCTCTGGCTCCCGCCGCTAGCCCTCAGCCGCTGTTTCTCGGCGCCGCCCGCCCCGCCTCCCGCGCGCCCCCAATCGGCTTCGGGCGCGCAACGTAGGACGGGAATCCTCTCTACGTCCCGGCGCCACGCCCGCCTCCTCCTCCAGGAAGCCCTCGGACCCCACCTGCCGCTCCTGTCCAAGAAGCTTCGCGGGCCTACCGCCCCCTCTAACTCATTGGAGAAGCTCCCCCCTCCCCTTTTACGAATACCAGGCCTTGAGCTGGAAGCTTGTTGCGTGGGGCGGGAGTAGGTGGAGAAGGGCGTACGGCCTTAGGGGCCTGACCAGAGCTTCGCTCGCGCCCGGGAGGCTGTAGGATCCACTGTAGTGTTGTCTAGCCAACCGCGCCCGCCCCGTTTACCCTCATCCTTAGGCGGGAGTGGGCGGGAAGGAGGGCACAGGCTGGCTTCTGCTCCTTGCTCCCTAAGGCAACCTTCTAGCCTCTGGGCTTTTGCACCTGTGGGTTGTTCCCACAGATAGCACAGGAGCAGTGGCCATCCCTGCACGGATGGACTTGGGCAAAGGCATTCATGGGCGAATTCCCACCGGAGGGAGAGTAGCTGGAGTGAAGTATCAGGCATAGTACTTTCAGGTGGATCTGGCCCAGTAGCTTCAATAACAGCGCCGCTCCCCCCCCCCCCTTCCTCGCCACAGGGACCGTATCCGGTGAGATGGAAATGCTCTCAGGGCTCAGATCCTCCTTTGATCTGGCGGGGCCGGCTTGGCCACGAGGGTGTCACTTATCTTTTGGCTAACCCGCCCATCTATAGCATCACCATTTCTATTTGTCTTGTTTTTCCTACAGGAGTGTTGGTTTTTTGTCATTTGTTTGTAAGAGCCGTCCGCACAGGAGTGCATTGTTGATGCATTTTGTCCGTTGTCGACGAATGGACACCCTCACTGGCACGCGTTTATGGACCCCTAGGGAGGCTCTATCCAGGCTGGGCAAGGGCGACCCGGCCCCAGTGGGCCCCAGGCCCCGTCTTCTCCCAAGGCCGGTAGTGTAATCACTGCCTCTGACGGAGAAGGACACAGACTGTGAGCGGCTCGTCCAGCCGGCGCTCAAGCGGATGCGTGCGGGAACCGTGACCGAACCGGTCCTGTGCCAGGCGCCCGCATCCCGCCCAGCAACCACGAGCCCGGGCGCGCCCGCGGCACGAGAGCGGTGAACGCGCCCTCCCGCGCGCAGGCAGCCGGACCAACGCTGGAAAACCGTAGAGCCAGCGCGGCGGGGCGGGGCGAGGGGCGGGGTCGGGCGCACGGCATCGTGGGACCGGAAGTGAGGCTCACGTGGGGTCTGGCAGCCATGGCGGCGGTCCGGAGCCGCAGGCGGTACGTTGAGGGGCTGGGGACTGGTTCGGTCTCCCTGCGGTGCCTGTATCCGCAAGGGTCTCTCCGTGCGCCTGGGCAGCGGGGCTTGGGCACCCCGGGCTGGCGGGGAGTTGTGACTCCGGTGTCGTGACCCGCAGGCGCCTGGCGGAGCTGACGGTGGACGAGTTCCTAGCCTCGGGCTTTGATTCGGAGTCTGAGTCGGAACCCGAAGGAGCCGCAGAAGCTGATGTGCGGGCGGCGCGCGGAACCTCCCGGATCCCGGGTGGGCCGGGAGGGAGCCCCTCAGCCAGGTGAGCGGCGCGTGTCCCACGGGTGTGTGGAAACGAAACCCCCTCCGTCGCCCCGGCTCGGACCCTCGTGCTGATTCGTCCTTCCATCTCATGCTTCCTGAGCGGCTGCTCTGGGCCGAGCCTGGTTTTGGGGTTGGCGGGGAGGCGTGCGTGGGGATGACACAAAGGTTCCTTTGTGGTCTGGGGAACGCACGGCGCCTCGGGTAAGTCAGGAGGTGCAGGTGCTGTGGACAGGAGGAAAAACAGCGTAGCTGGGGTATCTGTTGCTGTTAAGTGAAGTGGAGATCCTTTAAGGAGGTGAACGTGGAGCAAAGACCTGAGGCAGCAAACCGTGCAGACGACAGGGAACTATTCTGGTTGAGGGAGCGGGAACAGCCACGGCCCTGAGTGGGGAGCAGCGGTGAGTGTGGTCAGGTGGCCGAAAGGCCGTAGGTTTGAATTCTGGTCAGGGCACACGTTCAGGTTTTGGGTTCAGTCCCCCGTCCCGGTGCGTGCGGGAGACAACCGATCGATGGCTCTCTGTAGCATCCATGGTTCTCCTCTCTCTAAAAAACAACAACAAAAAAGCCGCTTTTGGATGTGGGTGTAGACGAAAGGATGTCCCAGTAAAATGGGAAGCCATTGCAGGGTTTGAGCAGCAAAGTGAGAGCAGGTGACGGGGAACGTGAGGGTCACTCGGGTCGCTGTGTTAGGAATAGGCTACAGGCGTGGGGGTAGGAAGGGACCGTCACCACCAAGAGACGGTGCTGGTTTGAGAAGAGGCGTGAGGCGCTTCAAAGACACTGCTGGTGGACCTCACGGCATCTCACGCTGGGGGTGAGAGGCTGACACGCTTACCTTCCACCTGAGGTCTAGAGAGGTGGCACTCCCCACCACTGAGGTTGGGCAGGTTTGGGGACCCAGGTTGAGTGTTGCTACGTTGGGTTTGGAACGCACGTGGTGGGGGCGGGTAGAGAGGCCGGGCGTAGAGAGTGGAGCTTGGTGGGAAGAGGCATCTGCTGAAAACCTACCCCGCGCTAGCTGGCATAGCAGTTGTGGAGGGAACAGGTGAAGCCCTCGTCTTCCCAGAGGAGGCCAGCAAGCTGGCCATGTGGAGGACAGGAAGCCCTGCGCACCGGCCCCCTCCCCCCCCCCCCCCCCCCCCCCCGCGTCCATCCGACCTGATGGCTGACCCCCACCTTCCCAGCCGGCGTCAAGGCCACGCGTCTGAGCACAAGGACCAGCTTTCTCGGCTGAAGGACAAAGACCCTGAGTTCTACAAGTTCCTGCAGGAGAATGACCAGAGCCTGCTGAACTTCAGCGACTCAGACAGCTCTGAGGGTGAAGAGCAGCAGCTCCACTCCCTGCCCGACATGCTGGAGGTGTGGGCCTGGGCAGAGCTGAGCGGGGGCACGGGGCACGCTCACGGTCTCTCCCTCCTGCTCAGGCCTGGCCCTCTGTGTCTGGTGCAGGAAGCAAGTGAGGAGGAAGGCGAGGAGGACGAGGATGGGGTCTCCAGAGGACCCAAGGGGAAGAAGAGGGACTCTCTCCCTGTGACCCTCGCCATGGTTGAGAGATGGAAGCAGGATGCCAAAGTGAGAAACAGCACAGGAGGAGCAGCGGGGCGCTCCCCTTCCCCCCTTTTCCTGACCTGGGGCCACACAGACGGGAGGACCGACCTCTGTGCAGCGCCACTGGAGTCCTGTTTGGCACGAAGAGCCTTGCTCGGCTCTCCCTCTCGCCGGGAGGCCCCAGGCTGCTGCGTTTGCTCCTTCACTGGGAGCCGTCAGGGCTCTCTTGCTCCTTTGCTGTCGGCCTCCTCTGGCTTCTTGCTCCTGGAAGTCTCTTGTGGGCAGGGTGTGGTCTCTGTGCCTTTGCTAGGTGGTCAAGCCAGGTGCCTTCTCCTGAGGGTCTTGCCATGGTTTCTGTTGGGGGGGGCGGAGAGCACCCTGGACCCTCAGCTCCTCCCTGGTGGCTCCTGAGCGGGGCTCCCTGCCCACCCAGGAGGACTTGGGGCTCTGTCTTTTTATTCCCGACACCTGGCGAGGGGTGCCCTCCTCTCCTAGGGCTGGCTCTGGGTGCCCTGGCTGCCTCTGCTCCTATTGGGCACAGCTGGCGGCTCCCACCACGCTCTGGGTTCTGTTGCCCCTGCAGCAGCGCCTCACTCCAAAGCTGTTCCACGAAGTCGTGCAGGCGTTCCGGGCAGCTGTGGTCACCACCCAGGGCGACCAGGAGGGGGCTGAGGCCAGCAAATTCCAGGTCACAGACAGTGCTGGTAAGCTGGGGCCAGGGGACCTGGGGCACAGTCTCCCGGTCCCACCTCCTGCCCTGAGAGCGGCATGTGCGGCCCCTCGTTGCAGTGTTCAACGCGCTGGTCACCTTCTGTGTCAGAGACCTCTTTGGCTGTCTCCAGAAGCTTCTCTTTGGAAAAGCCCCAAAGGACAACAGCAGGTGAGAGGGGGTAAGGATGGGGGTGAGGGGACTGGTGGGGCTGCAGTGGGGAAGGCAGAGGCCCTGTGACCTGGCACGGCCCCCAGGCGCTGCTGGCCCAGAGGTGTGTTGGGGACAGGCCAGACTTTGGGCTCTTGGGAGGGGCTGGGCTCTCCGAGCCGGGTGGAGCGGCCCCATCCTTTTTACTTAGTCCATCTGGGGAGGGATGTTCTCTGCCCAGGATTTCTCAGGGGCCGCAGACTGTGTCCGTGGCGTCGGTCCCCCATTTCCTAGGTCGCTTTTCCTCTTTGGGTGGATAAGTCTCGTCTGCTCTCCTTGGGCTTTGCTCTGGGGCTGCTGGGTGTGTCTCTGGGCGGGGCCCTGGTTGGTGCTGGGTTTGAGAACCTCTTGCCTTCCACTGCAAAGGGTGAAGGGGTGGATCGAGTGGGTTCTCAGAGGAGGGAGGAGAACAGGGGTTGCACGGGGGCTGGGAGGGCCTCGCAGCCACGTGGCCTGGAGGCAGTAAGGGCCTGGGAGGGTCAGACTCACCCCAGGTGCTTTCTGAAGGAAAAAAGAAGGGTACAGGCAAGGGCCCTGCTGTCCTCACCTGGAGGGGAGGTGGCGCTGCCCGGACTTGGTGGTACCTGTCAGGCTGGGCTGATGGGTGGGATGGGGGAGGGGGTTGGCTGTGTGTAGCAGCCCTCTCTGACAGGGGCAGGGTGGGGGGCAGGCAGGGAGTGCGTGGGCAGCCGACACGGTGTGGGCAGTACTGTCCGGGAAGGGGGCCGCTGAGCTGCCGCCAGTGTGCAGGAGGGAGAGCGCTGCCTCCTGGGTTGGGGGTCAGCTGGCCGCAGGTGCCCCTGCCCTTTGTCCCCTTGGGCGTTTTGGCAGGTTTTACGTGAACGCCTGCTGTGTGCCTACTGTGTGCCGAGAGCTGTGTGGGTGCTTAGAGGTAATGCTTGCGAGAAGCTTCCCGGAGTAGTAGCTATCAAATGCTAGGTCTTTCCATTTTTCAAAAGATGTCAGGGTCTGAGTTTTTTCACGAAGCTGAGCTGTACGTGTGGAGGCTTTGGTTTTTTTTTTAAAGCTCACGTGGGCCATGGGCAACCTGGCTGCAGGGGCAATTAGTGACATCTGGGTGAGACATTGGGGTCCTCCAGGGCTGCCGCAGCTGTGGGTGCTCTCAGGCCCACTGGGACGTCTGCTCCGCCTCAGGTGTTGGTCTGGGTCACTCCTGAGGGTGTCTCCCCTCAGGGCCATGTCCCCTGGGTCCCATGCATGGATGGAGCCAGTGGCTCGGGGCACACGCGTGTATAAGCTGGGGGTGTCTGAACTCTGGGTCTCATGCCGGCTGGGCGGGTGTGGTCCCTGCAGGTTGCTGCAGCCATCCAGTAGCCCGCTGTGGGGGAAGCTCCGGCTGGATGTCAAGGCTTACCTGAGCTCCGTCATACAGGTGCGATTCCGGTGGGAGAGGGCCTGCTGGGTCACCGGGGCCTGGCCACGTGCAGTGGTCCAGTCCTCTGTTTCTCGATGCGAGTGGGTTTGGCCACGCTGACCTCTCTGGCTTCCCTAGCTGGTGGCCTGCGTGGCAGAGGCGACAGTGGCCGCGGCCCTTCTCCAGCACGTTGGCAGCTCCGTGCCCTACTTCCTGACCTTCCCCAAGCAGTGCCGCATGCTGCTCAAGGTGGGCAGGGCGCCCTGAGGGGTGGCTAGGTACACGGGGCTACCCTGAGACGCCCCACCCTGCCGGGGGCTGCTTCCCAGCAGTGCCCACAGGAGCTTCTGGCTGGACTTGGGGAGGCCATGGCTGGCCTTGACCTCTCGCTCTCTGCAGCGGATGGTGGTCCTGTGGAGCACGGGCGAGGAGACCCTTCGAGTGCTGGCCTTCCTGGTCCTTGTCAGAGTCTGCCGGCACAAGAAAGACACCTTCCTGAGCCCCGTCCTGAAGGTAGTGTGGGCTGGTGGCTGCCGCCTGTGCTGCCCCAATATGTGTCTACTGGGGGTGAGGTGGAAGTCTCAGCCTGAGGTCCCCCCACTCCACTGGACTGTGACTGCAAGCAGACCTAGGCCCTTGTCATGGGTCGCTCCCTGAGAAGTGGGGCATGGTGGCAGTGACGGGAGCCCTTGGGCCCAGTGGGCTCCACGTGGACTGCAACGCACAGCTGTCCCCACAGTGGATGAGGACATCGGGTGTGGAAAGGGGCAGGAGCCCTCGTGCCCAGCCCCAAACTGTGGGTGGCCTTACCTGGGTGGGACCTTCTGGGCCTTCTCAGTCCCTCCATGGTCCCCTGTTGGTTCCGAATGTGTTTGTGCTGGAGCTTGCCCCTCGGCACCAGGCCCTCCCTCTGGCCACAGACTCTGCCCGAGAGGTTGGTGGGTGCACCACGTGGAGGCCAAGCCGCAGCAGGGGCCTGGCGTCAGGGTCTGCAGCGGATGTGGCCAGGCTGTGGTTCTGAGAGGCCTGAGTGTCTCCCAGGGACAGGCCCAGGTGTCTGGCAGTGCGGCCTTGGGGCCCTGGGGGCTCAAGTGGCTGTGACGGTCTCCCGGCAGCAAATGTACATCACCTACGTGAGGAACTGCAAGTTCACCTCGCCCGGCACCCTGCCTCTCATCAGCTTCATGCAGCGGACACTGACGGAGCTGCTGGCTCTGGACCCCAGCGTCGCTTACCAGCATGCCTTCCTCTACATCCGCCAGCTTGCTGTCCACCTGCGTAACGCCATGACCACACGCAAGAAGGTGTGCGGCACGGTGGGGGGGGCGAGCAGCCCAGGAGCCCGACCCAAGGGCCTGGGGCCTCCTGGAAGAGACAGCCCAGCATCTCGGTGGGGTCAGAGTCCTTGCTGGGGACCTAGAGGGGCCTGGTGCTGCCGCCCGCTGGGACCTGTGCTTGGGGGGGCCCTTGGGGAGCCGGCGCTGACCCGGGTGACCCCGTGCAGGAGACGTGCCAGTCCGTGTACAACTGGCAGTTTGTGCACTGCCTGCAGCTGTGGTGCCGCGTCCTCAGCACCATCTGCCCCAGTGACGCCCTCCAGCCCCTGGTCTACCCCCTCGCCCAGGTCGTCCTCGGCTGCATCAAGTGAGTCAGAGCAGGCAGGTGGTCCTGAGAGCTGAGAGGGCCAGGGTGCCACGGGTTGGCCAGGGACGGTTGCAGCAGGCAGTTCTGGAGGGCCAGGGGGGGCTCCTTTTCTGGACGGCAGAGCCTCCAGGGAGGTCTGGGGTTGTGCCTTGGTGACCCAGGGTCGTCTGAGGATGGGCTGCGATGGCCTCGTACCCACGTGGGAGGACACCCCCGGCTTGGGCAGCTGGGCTTCTGGTGGCTGGGACATGGGCCACTCTGTACACTTTTGTCCCAGGTGTGCCCTCTGGGACGGTGGGTGGAGGGGCATGTGCGGTGTGAAGGGCATTCGGCTCTCTTCACGGGGTCTCCAGGACGGAGCAGGTCCAGTCTGGTGTGGAGTCTGATTGTGGCTGTTGGGCAGCGTGGGTCTCAGCAGGGAGTGGAGGAGCCACATAGCCTGGCAGCTGTTGGCCAGGAGGGGGCAGCCCTGTCCTCCTGGAGGGGGAGCCCTGAGAGCAGGGAGGAAAGGCTGCGATGAGCCACCCCGCCCCCGCCCCGCCACACAGACAGTGAAAAATGAACCCAGGTTAAAGCTGCTGGGTCTCCCCCGAGCCCCGCAGCCGAGCAAGGAGGCGGGTCCTGAAGGCCTGGTGTCCTGCCCTGTTCTCAGGAATCTGGTGGGACAGGCATGGCCTCTGACCCTGAGGGAGGAGACAGGGAGGGCCCCTGCTGAGGCTGGGGCTCCTTGGGGAGGGGAGGGCGACAGTGGGAGGGTGAAGTAGGTTTGTGGGGTCCCTGAGGCTGGGCCATGTCTCATTCCGCTCTCCCGCTCCCAGGCTGGTCCCCACTGCTCGTTTCTACCCCCTGCGCATGCACTGCGTGCGTGCCCTGACGCTGCTCTCTGAGGGCACCGGCACCTTCATCCCCGTGCTGCCCTTCATTCTGGAGGTGAGTGGGCCCCGGGGGGGGGGGGGGCGGGCGGGGGGAGCTCACCTGCTGCAGAGCATGGGGTATGAGGCCTTGCTGGGCCCCGGGCTGGTGGCGCACGTTGGTTGGTGGGAGCGGCAGTGAGGACGAGGAAGCTGCCCTGTGAGGTGGGCCTGAGGCCACTGGTCTGGGGCACCTGACCAGGGTGAGAGTGAGCAGGAGATCCAGGCCAGAGTTCCAGGTCTGAGTGCAAGGCTGCCTCTGTTCTTGGCATGTCCCCATGTGTGTGCACACGTGTGTGTCTGTGTGTTCTCATGCTCAAGTAGCTTGGGTAGGGGGAGACGGGGTATGGTCCAAAATTCAGAAACCCACTGACAGGCCCAACTCAGGAAACTGAGGAACTCACCCCCTAGCAGAGGCGCCCTTGTGCTGCCCACCAGGCAGCTCAGAGCTGTGCCGCAGGAGGGGGCCATGCGCTGGCCCTGGAGCACACGGGGCAGGGAGGGAGCCCCAGGGACTTCCTTGCTCAGCGCCCTGAGGCAGGGAGGCACAGGCTAGTGCTCGCAGAGTGACCCCTACTGAGCTCTGCTGACCATGTCTGGAGTCCCCCGTGTGGGCTGGCTCTGGACCTCTGTCTGCTGCCACCTCTGCCCATGGTCTCCCTCAGCCTCAGCTCACTGCAGCTGCGCCCCGCACATTCCTCTCACCCGGGGGTGCAGGCCTCTCTTCTCCAGAGCAAACAGGTCAGAGGTGGAAGTTGAGTTCTCTGCCTCCAGGGATCTTCGGCTCTTCCTTCCCTGGGTGGTGAGAAAGAGGGTTGAGAGCAGCTCTGGGTGGGAGGTCAGGCCCCCCCAGCTTCCGCCTCCCATCTGCCTCGGGACTCACTGTGAATCTCCCCCTTTGAGGGTCATGGGAGAAGCGCGTGGCTGAGAGGCTAGGAACCCACTCTGTTCCCTGGGCTGCCTGTCGCCTCCAGACTGTGAGGAGGCTGCCTCCCAGAGGCCACGGCCAATGCCGACAGCACAGCCTGCTGTGTCTGTAGCAGATGTGGGTCTCTCGCGGTGTCACTCCAGGGGACACAGCCCTGGGATGGCGCCAGGCTTTGGGGCTGTGAGCGTGCGTGAGGGTGGTGCACGACAGTGGTCCTGTGCAGGAGGGACTCTTCGTCTCCAGGCACATCCTGGTGGCTCTGTGGCCCAGTGTTCAGGAGGCTCGGTGGCAGTGTGGGTGCCGGTGCTCCTGGTCCTGCCTATGGGCCAGGGCCCCACTCTGGGATGGAGGGGCTCCCTTGGGGCACCAGAGCTCTGGACAAGCAGGCTCTTGGGGCAGGCTGCCCGTGGGGCTGCAGGTCTGGCACTATATTGCCCTGTACCTGCTCTCACGCTGGGGCTTCAAGGACCAGGGGATGGGGGATGCGGGGGCGGGGGCTGCTGTCTGGGCTGACACAGCCGCTGGTGGGTACAGGTTTTCCAGCAGGTCGACTTCAACAGGAAGCCAGGGCGCATGAGCTCCAAGCCCATCAACTTCGCTGTGATCCTGAAGCTGTCCAAGGTCAACCTGCAGGAGAAGGCTTACCGGGTGAGGTTGGCCTCCTGGCCATCAGACAGGGACCTCGGGAATGCCCTGGGTGGGCAGGATGTCAGAGGGCACTGAGGTCAGCCTGCTGGGTGACCGTGGGGGCCGGACGCGTGTGGGCCGGAGCAGCTCGCCACCCTGTGGGGTTTCAGCACAGAGCCTTGTGGGCTCCCAGGGTCAGGGAGCAGGCACTCGTTGGCCCCAGCCCCAGTGACCTGAGTGGGGTCTGGACAGCCGGTCCCCGCCCTGGGAGGGGGCTGACGTGTTGCCCTGTGATGGGTGTGGTCTGAGGGCCTGTCCTCGCTGCCTCGCCCCCCCCCCCCCCCCCCCCCCCCCCCGCCTGTGCGCAGGACGGCCTGGTGGAGCAGCTCTACGACCTCACCCTCGAGCACCTGCACAGCCAGGCCCACAGCATCGCCTTCCCTGAGCTGGCGCTGCCCGCCGTCCTGCAGGTGTGTGCCACCCCCTGCCTCTGCCCACAGTCCTCTGTGGCCGGTGGTGAGGCAGCCTGGGCTGTCCTAATGGCCTGAACCCCTGCTTGCACGGGGGCCAGGGGAAGGCAGCTTGTCTCAGCCCAAGAGCCAGTGGTGGTGGCTGGCCCTGCACTATCCTCCCCTGGGCTGTGTTATGGGGACCCACACATGGGGGCTCTGCAAGGACCCCAGCCCTGGGCCAGCTGGCCTCCTGAGTGCTTCCCCCGGTGGTCCTGGGGGTTGTGCACAGCTCGGGCAGCCTCAGCCGCTTCAGCTTTCCTTCAGGCAACACTGGGGGTGTGATGGGCATCCTTCCCCTCTGAAGCTCCTGCTGGGTGCGCCGTGCAGGGTCCATGAGCATTCACCTTGATGTTCCCCATCTCAGGGAGGCCTGGGCCTCATGGGAGGGGTACTGCCTGTCTCTGCGTGGCCCTTGCGGGGAGGGCTGCTCACACCCAGTTGCACGTGGCTCACAGGCCCGTCCAGACAGGTGCACGTACAGAAATCTGTTGCTGGGCTCGAAGTCCCAGGGATCAGCCAATTATTTTGGTGAGGAGCCAGATGGTATTTCAGGCTTTGCAATCCTGTGGTTTCCACAACTGCTCCGTTCTTTTCAGTCAAAACCCCACAGGCACTTGCCCTAGGGCTCTGCATTGCCCTGCCCTGCCCCGCCCCGCCCCTGCCCCCAGTCAACACATGTGGGGTGTGGGCTGGTGCTGCAAGCAGAGTGGCCCTGGGTGGAGCTGGCTGAGCCCCTCTTCTGTCTGCAGCTGAAGTCCTTCCTCCGAGAGTGCAAGGTGGCCAACTACTGCCGTCAGGTGCGCCAGCTGCTAGAGAAGGTGCAGGAGAACTCTGAGTATATCTGCAGCCTCCGCCAGAGGGCCTCCTTCAGCGTGGCCAACCGGCAGGCAGTGGTCAGTGGAGAGGGCACTGGTCAGTGTGTGGCTGGGGTTTGGGGTTCACCCGGGTGGGGCGTGACCCCGATCCTCTCCCCATAGGATGCCTGGGAGAAGCAGACCCGAGAGGAGGGAACTCCGCTCACTAAGTACTACAGCCAGTGGAGGAAGCTGAGGGACCGTGAGATCCAGCTGGAGATCAGTGGCAAAGAGCGGGTGCGGGCTGGGGGGGTGTCAGGGCCTGGGCATGCCCGGTGCGTTGTTCTGAGAGGAGGGCCTAGCTCCTTGGCTGCAGCTTCAAGACAGGATGGGGAGGGCACTGTTGGGGACATGTGCAAGGGTGGTTGGGGCTGCGGCTGCTCTGATGCTCCGAAGGTCTGAAGGTCGTGGCTGTGACTTTGATGGCACTTGAAGGCCAGCCTATGGGTGGGGTTTCATGTGGGGGAAGAGGGGTGGGGGGAGGGGGAGGGACCAGGACACTGAGTTTGGGTGGAGCCTGTTTCTGGGACTGAGGGTTCTTCCTGGTGGCGCTGCTGTGGCTGTGGCCTCGACTGCACTTGGAGCTCCCTGCACGACCTCACCTGCTGCTCCTGTTCTGGGGCCTTCCAGCTGGAAGACTTGAACTTTCCTGAGATAAAGCGGCGGAAGCTTGAGGACAGAAAGGATGAGGACAGGGTCCAATTCAAGGACCTCTTTGACCTGGACAGTGACGAGGATGAAGCTACAGACGTAGCAGAGAGAGGTGGGTGCGGGCCTGCATGCTCAGCTCGAGCTCCAGGGGGATGGGCAGGCTGGCCTGGAAGGTGTCCCTTGCACCTCCAGGAGCCAAAGGAGGGGCACCCACTCCCACCTCAGCTCCTGTTTGCCACTTTGCTTGCTTTGATGTTGGACCTCCTGGAATGGGAAGCGTGTCCCTAGGCCTTCCCCCACCCTCCCCAGGGCAGATCTGAGTCCTCTCCACTCACAGGAAGGTGGCCAGGGGAGGGTGGGAGCACGGCTGTGAGCCCAGCTGCCCCCCACCCCCACCCCGTGCACGTGCTGGCAGCCTACTCCCACGGGCTCTTCCCCTTGGTCCCCAGGTGCATCTGGGTCCCCTGGAGCTCAGCAGGAGGTAGAGGATGAAGAGGACGGCGGCAGCAGCAGTGGAGGCGAAGAAGCCAGCAGCTCAGAGGGTGAGGGGTCCTGGGGCGAGGGTGCTGAGCCCCTCGAGCCTGTGTCTCTGGGGCCCAAGGCTCCTCCCTGAGGGATGCCCGGCCAGCTGCTCCATCCTGCTGGCTCTGGAAGCCAGAAGCAGTGGCATGGATAAATTAATTAGTGCTGTGATTAATTAGTGATGAGTAACCCCCAAGGCCAGCTTCTTCCTGATAAAGCAGAATTTATGTAGCCTGCATGTCTCCCTGCAGATGGAGGCCCAGATGAAGAGGCGGGGCTGGCCCCCCGGGAGCTGTGGGGGCTGCTGGCCCAGGGGCCAGAGGACGAGCTGCAGGACCTACAGCTCTCAGAGGAGGACTGAGGGCCACCACCCAGGCTGTGAGAGCTGCCTGCCCCCATCTCTGCCACAAGCTTGCAGCTGCCTAGAGGCCTTGGGTCAGTGCCCAGACACAGGGGGAGACGGTAGATCCTGGATGGAGCTTTATTTTCACAACATAAAAGACCAGAAAGTACCAAGCATTGTGCTGATCCCTGGATTGACCTCTTGGGGACTGACACCTGCACTGTGGAGCCTGCCCACTGCGGCCCCCAGGGTGGCAGGTCCCTCTTGCTGATGTCAGGGTGCTGGAAACCCACCCAGCCATCCCAGGCCCTGAGGGGCCAGGGCCAGCGCAGCCACGAGTCTTTGGCTTCCGTGCAGCACCCAGGCTTGACTTCCGTGCTGGACTCCACCGCCAACCCCCGAGTCTTCGGAAACATGTTCCTTTCCTCTTAAGTCACATATTTTCCTTTCAGAATTCATGTTTTTGCTTCCAAAACCAAAGGAAAATAAGCTGTGGGGGAGGAGCCTTTGCTTGGCAGCAGCTGGTGCTGGTGGGCAGGGGACCTGAGCAGCCCACCCCCCAACTCAGCACAGGGGCTGGGAGGGGTCCACGGGCCCTGGGAGCAGAGCCGTCGCCCCGTTCTCTGGCTTGGGTGAGGCTTGGCCAGCGGTGGGATGCCCTGGCCCAAAGGGTGAGGGGGCCATTGCTGGGGACAGGGGCTGTTCCCCTGAGGTGAGCTCCTGCTCTGTGGCCCGAAGGGTTGGTGGCTGCAGTGGCAAAGCCACGGGGAAGCTGGCCATGTAGAAGACTCTGCCCAGGCGTTTGGCCACCTGCAGAGAGAGAGACCTGGGTGGGGGTTCTGCAGCCCAGAAGCATCAAGGTCTGCCTGTCCGTCGTGGAGACCACACCCCTCTTCCCGTGGCACTCACCTGCGCCCGAATTTTGAGAGCGGGCCCCAGCTTCAGCCCCATGGTGGTGAGGAGATGTTCCTCTGTCAGCAGGGGCAGGGTCTCCCCGTCAATGCCCTGCTCTCTGAAGACCTGGTGTGGGGCAGGTGCCTGTCAGGTCCTGAGTACGGAACTGCACTGCCCACCCTATGGGGTCGTGCAGGATGGTGCCCACAGATCAGATGCAAGGGGCCGCCCATGCAGTTTGTGGGGGTCACATCAGGTGAAAGTCTGTCGGCACATGCCCTGTGGGAGGCCCAGCACTGATGGTGGGGGGGGGTGGGACAGTTCAGCAGTCCTTCCCCCCCCCCCCCCCCAAGAGGGGGGTTGCAGTGAGGAGAGTCCTTGGGGGACAGGAGCTGGGGGCCTAGTTGAACAGGTGTCCCCTCACCGGTGCGTATTCCCTGCAGCCGGACAGGCCCCCCACAAAGCTGCAGACGTCATCCACGGTCCACTTGCTGACATCCTCGGGGGCCATGGTCTCCTCCCCATCTGTGAAGAGTCCCCCCATGGCGCCTGGTTGGGAGTGGGTGTTACTGTCACTGGGACTTGGCCTTTTCCAAGGCTCCCACCTGTCTGCCGACTTGCCCTTTAGAGCTGTCAGCCACTACCGTCCTCCCTTGGACAGCCTGAGGGGGAGTGAGGGCATGGGTCTGCTACCCTATGGAGGGATCTGAAGCATGGGGGGTGCCCACCTGTGTGGAAGTAGGGGCTGACGTAGGGCAAGCCCAGGGGCAGTGGAGGGGGCAGCATGGACCCTGAGAGAAGCCCCTTCCCCTCTGAGCTGGCCCCTCCAGTCAGGGCTGGGGCGGGGCCCTGGCCGCCAACGGCCACCGTCTCGGGATCCTCTCCGTCTGAGTCCTTGGGGGGCTCATCTTCAGAGCCATCTTGTACCCAGAGCCCAGACCCGGCAGTCTCCTTGGGCTCACTGGACCGGGCTGAGGCAGGGCTAGAGCCCCCCTTTCGAGGGGCTCGGCGGGCGGGCTCCCGGGTCGGGGTGGGGGGGCCGGGGCCTGGCGGTCCCTGTGGCGGCAGAGCCAGCGCCGGCGTGGAGCTGTGTCTCAGCACCAGCATGGCCCCGCGCCGCTGCGGCTCTTCGGCGCCATCGGGCGGGCGCAGCGCGGCCTCCGGCGCCAGCAGCTGTGGCCGGGGTGCGCTCTCCAGCTCCTTGTGACGCAGCAGCTCTGCCGACAGTTCCAGCCTGGACCGGGCACACACGGGACAGAGGGTCAGCCAGCTCGGCGGTGCCGCAGCCTCCCCCTCCAGTTGCTTTGTCACCTACCGGGCCAGGTTCTGCTTCCGCAGGAGCTCCTGCTGCCGGGCGAGCATCTCCGCCTGGGCAGGGGGCAGGAAGCCGAAACCTGGTGGGGAGGGGAAAGACCACGAAGCCAGGTGGCCCAGTGGTCCAACACCACCCAAGCGCCCCTCCCCTCGCCTTAGCAGGGGTGGGTCCTGCATGAACATTCGTGGGGGTCTGCCACAGGCAAACCCGGGTGGCCCCCGTCCCGTGCACGAGTTTCCCAAGGACACAAAGGGCTCGATCACCGCCCACTCCTCACCTGGGGTCTGGCACAGAGCCGAGGGCACCCCCAAAAAGGGAGGCCTGAGGTGGGGGCCCAGGGTGATGTGCGGGGCATTCTGGGGCGACAGCAAGGGTGCCGGCTGTGACAGTTCCCTGTGGACGGCAGGGTGGTGAGCGCCGCGCACCCCCTCCATTCCTGGAACCGCCAGCCCCACCCCGTGGCCCCCACTCCGGCCGCCGCAGCTAATTGCCGGCCCCGCGGGCGGTCGAAGCGCCCCTCGTTCAGCTTCGGCTTGAGCACTACCCCCGCCAGCCCCCCCCCCCCGGGGCCCCCCGCTGGCGGCGCCAATTAATCTCGGCGGCGGCGAGGAGGCGCTGACCCGGCGGGCGGCGGCGACGGCAGCGGTAATTACTGCAGGGTGCGCCGGGACCCCCGCCTCCCCGTCTACCCCGGACCCTGCGCGGCCGGGGGCGGGGCGCAATTAGTTGCTACCCGGGAGGCGGCCGCAGACAGTGCTCTGGGCGGGGGTTGTGGCGTTGTTGGGGGACGGGGGGCGTGCCCTGACCGCCGGCAGCAGAGGCGGAGAGCCGCTGCAACTCTTCCTCCCCCTAACTCCCTCACTCCTCGGCCTCGGCCATTCTACCAGCTCCACCCCCTCCTGGGGTCTCCCGGCCGCGACAGGCCCCGGAGGCCTGTCTACGCTGCCAGAAGACTCCCGAGTCTGAATGGGAGCTGCTGGGGGCAGGGGCCTCCGACTTCCGGTTTCCAGAGCTCTGGCCGCTCCCCTCTTCTGCCTTCTGCGCCCTCTACGCCCCCCTCTCAATGGACTCCCCTACTGAGCATCAAGCACACTCACCTCCCTGTTGGGGAAGCAAAGCCCTCAGCTGTCTCCGGGCACCTGGATTCAGCAGGTCCCACAGCTGCTCAGTGAAAAGGGAACCTCGCCCTTTACACTCCAGCGGGAGGGGAGGTCACCTCCAGGCAGTCTACCCCAAGATTATTTTCCTGGGCCTCTGCCCAGTTCAAAGGGAGAATCAGGTCTCTTCTACACGGCAGGCCATGACCCAGGGCCAGCCCAGGGCCGGCACACTTGGTGCCCACAGGGCTGTCATTGGGGTGGAAGTCAGGAGTGTGAAGTCAGAGTGGCTGACAAGGGTGGGCCTGACCTGCAGAAACCAGGCGGTGAGTCTCTGCACCCCAGAAGCAAGCACGGTGAATATGGGCACCTCTCTGAGAGGAAGGCGCCCCAATACCTCTCTGAGAAAGACGCGGCGCCAGCTGGAGCGGGGCCCTGCTTCCGACGTTGACCTGGTGTGGATGAGGGCAGGTGGGCTTCCAGGCCACTGGGGCTCCTCGCAGCTGCTGCAGCCACCTCCTGCCGGACCCTCAAGAGATCTGGGGTGGGGAGAGGGGACAACAGTAGTGACCCAAGGCCAGGCATCCCCCTGGGCTCTTACTCTCCCCACCCTGGAGAGCACAGGGCACTGGCCAAAGGCACCAAGAAGCTCAGGACCATCGAGAGGCCGCCCTCACGCTGACCCTGCTGGTTGGGCACTGGGACAGAGACACAGAAGGCTGCAGGGCAGAGAACACATCATTGGACGATGACAAGCTAGAGGACGCTGGGGTTGGGGTGGGGGGCACCCACTGTCTTGCGGGGGTGGGAGGGCAGGGGAGCATCTGAAAGGGATATCCGGATGTTAGTGAGCAAAATGCAGTGGGAGGGAGGGGAAACCCAGCAGACAGGGGAAGCTGGTGGTGCATGAAGGTTGATATCGACAGCTCCAAAGGCGTGGAGACTAAAGCTACCGGAGCCCCCAAGGGAGGGGGCTGGGCAAGGACCCCAGGCTTGCTCCTGGCAGGCAGTGTGACCAGAGTCCAGGTTGGAGGCTACCCAGCCGACCGCCTCCGAGGTGGCAGGCGGTGCACACTCCATCCGTGCTCTGATGCCCTCTGATACCCCTCGCCTCCGCCAGCCTGCTTAGGGCCGGGCCTCCGAGTCCCCCCGCGGGCCCCCATTTGTGCAGGCCCCCGCCGCCGCCTGTTTATAAATTAATTACCCGAAAAGCGGAGGTGGGTCCTGCCCGGGCCGGGTGCCAGCCCGCAGAGCCCAGCCGGCGCGGCCGCCTGCATCGATCCCAGCGGGGCCCCCGCGCCCCCGCGCGCGCCGGCGGCCTAGGTTATTTACAGTCGGCTCCGCAGCGGGGGTGGCGGCGCGGGGCCATGATTGACAGCCCAGCTCCCGGCGCTGCTCCCCGGCGGCCGGCGCCCCCTCCCCCGCGCAGGCCAGCAGAGCCGGCCCCAGGCAGGGCAGGGAAAGCAATTAAAAAGGAAGATTTTTAAATTATTAACATTTGGTGAATAATTCAGGCTCTCGGTGCCTGACTGCCCTGGGGGACAGTGCCTTGTGTGAGGAGGGGAGGAAATCCTGCCCCTCTCCCAGCTCCCCCTCACCTACCTCCAACCAGAAAAGCCAAGCTCCCCCAGACTGGGGGCTGGGGCCTGCGAGGTCGGGGTGCAGCTGGGCAGGGCGCCAGAGTGTGGCCCTGCAGTGGGACTTCCAAGCCTCTGGGAGAGGTGGGACAGGCAGATGACCAGAGCGGTATACACAGGTGGGGAGCAGGACGGGGCAGGGACCTCGCCTCCAGCTGCGCTTCCCACTAGCAGTGGGGTCTTGGTGGCCAAATCCCAACTACTGCTCACCCTGCCTTCTGGCTGATCTAGGAATGACTGCCCCCCTCCTCTGGGACCTCCCTCAGGCTCCTTGGAGGTGCGTGACCCTGTCGTACCCTGGAGCTGGCATGGGAGGGGCTGCAGGGCCCAGTCCCAGGTGCAGGGCATCAGCCCCACTCCGCTTGGACTCACTGAGACTGTGTCCTCACCTGTGAAATGACAGTACCTGCACCTGGTGACAGGGAGGGTGGCCCTGCTGGGTGGGAAACGGTAGGGGTGGAGCCACAGGGGGTCTGTTGGTGGAAGGTCTGCTTAGGGCAGGAGGAGGAGAGTCGAGTCACTGCCCACCTACAAGGAGTCGAGTCACTTGCCTGTGGGGGCTGAGGGGCTGATGGACCTGTACCCAAGCCCAGCCTTGCTGTCAGCAGCCACAGGCCCCAGGGTTTCTTCTCAGGGGGAGCCCAGCTCACGAGGGTGGGCGCTTGGTGGGGGACACATACTGTGGCTGGGGAGGCCCAGGTGGTAGAGACGCTGCGGGTCCTCGAAGGTGCCGGCCTCACTCAGCGCAGACACCAGCCGGCGGTAGTGATCCTCCGGGGCCATCCTGGGCCCCAGCTCGGGCAGCAACAGAGTCTCTGCTTTGAGGGGGCACATGGGGAGGGGTATTCCTCAGATACCTTCCTCAGGCCCTTCCTCTCCTCTCAGAACTGGCTGATGGGCTGACCCCACCCTGCAGAGGGTCTGAGTCATACCCTCCCCCTCCCGTGACCTATTCCCCCCTCCCATAGGCTCCCACCTTGAGGGGACTTGCTTCGAGCCTTCTTCTCCAAGGGGCAGTCAGTGCTGATATGGGGGGAGCGGCCCAGCCTCTTGCCCAACAGGTCACCTGGAGGACGGTAGAGTCACCTCAAAGGCCACCTCAAGGCCCTGAGGTCTGGTGCACCTGCCATATACAGTCCCCTAGGCCCTCCACCCAGGCCACACCTCTTGCTGCCCCCGGAAGGCCTGAGCCAGCACCCTGGCTTTGCCTGTCACACGCTTGCCCACCTGCCCAGCAGGCTCTGAGCTGCTGAGGATGCCCTGGGCAAGCCTCACCCGCTGTGCTTAGCACCCCTGCCCCCCCCACATGTGGCCAACCCCACCCCACCACTCCTTTAAGTCCTGTCTCAGGTCCCACACCCATCCGCATCCCTGAGCCAGCCCTCTCCATCCCAGTCCCTGGCCCCCGAAGCCAGGTCAGGGCCCCAGGTCTGGGGTCTCTGCTGAACAGCTCGGCAGTGGCCCTGCTCTCCTGGGCCCACCAGTGTCGGGATGCAGGAGCTGCCCCCTCTGTGACCCAGGGCCACCGTCACACCTTGGCGAGGGGGCACTGCCATCAGCTCCAAAGCCTAATTCCTTTTCCTTGTTCCCTTAATCTGTCATTTTTATCAGCCTGGGAAGTGCAGCGCGATCAATCTCCACTTTACAGCTGACAGAATGGTGCTAATAACTTATTGATCTCGGCCACCTTGCTGCCACGGGCCTGAGGCTCACCCAGGCCTGCCCCACCCCTACCTCAGGGGCTGGCAGGATGGGGGCACAACCAGCATGAGGCCCTGAGAAAGTCCAAGTGGACACTGATGGCCTGGTGGACTCAGGGTCCTGTGCAGGAGGCCCCGGGGACCTGCTGGGTCTGGGCTGGGTCCACACCCGCCCCGCACACACCCTTTAAGGGTTAGCAAATAACCCACGGCTCTCGCCTCCTGGTGACCCGTGTCCCATTTTCCACTGTGGGAACCCCCTTCCCCTTTCTGCTGGGTGTGGGAGGGGCCCCCAGGGAAACCCGGAACAGTGGCTGCAGCCAGGCCCTGCCAGGGACCCTGTGGTGACCAGTCCTCGATGAGGGCCACCCCACACAGGGACTCGCTGGGCAGCCAGAAGCAGACTCACAGTCACAAGGCGCCGCCCGAACCCACCTGGGCCCTCAGTCCTCCCCACCTTGCTGCTCCTGCTCAGGGGCCGGGGCTGTGGGGCAGGACTAGCACACGACCCCAGGGGAGGTCCAGGTGAGCACAGGCCGATGGCCCCACACCAGGGCCACAGGAGCAACGGGGAGGCCAACGGGGACTACAGCCCCGAGGAGAGGTCCTGACCCTGGTGAAACCTGGACCCAGGGTGCAGGTGACACTTCAAGTGTGACCTCAGCACAAAGTGAGCGCGAGGACACCCTGACAGGGCCACCGTGTGGAGGGCCAGGCACAGCCTGCGGCTGGGAGCAGGCTGCAGGCAGCAGGGGGAGGGCCTGCTGGCTCCGAATATCTCAATCATTGAGGGGGCTCCCGGGGCTGCACCCGATCGATGGGGCAATTAGATTTTATCAGCTGCCTGCTCAGCTGCCTCCAACTGGGCTCCAGAAGCAGCCCCCACCCCCACCTACAGGGCCTTCCCAGGCACAGGCAGGCCTGGAGGCACCAACGGGGTGCCTGGGGGGTGCAGGGTACTGTCCATCCCCTGCCCAGCCTTCCTGCCCAGGACTCCTGGGGCAGCAAGGCCCCCGCTGAAGCTGGACTGTCCCCACTCCCTGCAGCCATGTCCTCCGAAGAGGGCCCGGGCCCTCAAGTGGCCCCTCGGAGGTGACCCCTGTGCTCTGCCAGGTGGGGGGGTGCTCCGTGTCGTCCCCCGGTGTGCATTTCTGAGCCTGTGTACCCCCAACCATCCTGTGGCTGCCCCTGTGAGCAGGGGTGACAGCAGCCTGGGGCCAGTGAAAGCCCACCCCAGCAGCAGCCACCGTGGAGCCACCGCCTCCGCCCCCTGTCTGCCCGGCTGGCCGGGATTAACACAATTACCATCACATGGAGCCCCGGGGGACAGCCGGCCTCGCCACCTCCCGCCTCCTCCTCCGCTGGCCTCTCTGGCCGCCTGCCAAGGATGCTGGGGGCGCCGTCCAGAGCCGCTGAGCAGACACTGGGAGGGCGCGGCGTGGGCTGTGCTCAGGCCCAGCTGCTGCAGCCCTGCCCCCACCCTGTCCTGGCCCCCAGCACCCCTGGGCTCCTCACCTGCACTACCCAGGCCTATCTCCACGCCGCCTCCCTGGAATTCACAGTGGCTCTGGTGCTCGGGCATAACGAGGTGGCTGCTGCGGTGCAGGCTGGATATGAGGGTGGGGAGGTTGCCGTCTTGGCTGCAGCAATCAAAAGAGGGAAGGCGAGAGCCCGTGAGGCCAGGCACCCGGCCCTGGGCACGAGGAGTGCCCGGCCGAGCCTTAAGTGCAGGTGAGTGTGGCACCAGGGGACAGCACCTGAGTGTGGCTTGGGACACCACGTGGCAATGTCCCTGGGGCAGGTCCCACCAGGGCAGCAGGCACCTGCCAAGTGTTGCCGGGCAGGGGACTTGCCCTCGGACCCCAGGGCCGCTCCTGGGGGGTCTGCACAGCAGAGGGTCTGCCCTCTCTGGGGGCAGCCTGGCACCCACCAGGCGGTGCGCCGGCCCCAGGGAGCCCAGAGCCGACACAGGGCTGCAGGTGGGCTGTGCTGGCTGCTGCTCTTCGAGGACGTCGCTCGCGCTGTTCCACCTGTAACTCCCCACCAGCCACCGACCCCACTGTCTTCAAATGAGGAAGCCAAGGGTCAGACCCAAGTCCAGCAGCCAAGGAGACGCACATTCACCACACACAGGGGCACATGCACACTCCCGGGGGCCGCAGCCCTGTGGACGCGCAGACGCGCCACAGGCTCGACTGGACTGGATGGAGCCCGCACACCTCGAGGCCTCAGTAGGCTCTGGCTGCCAGGCCTGGGAGGGAAGGTGGGGGACTTGGAGTAGAAATGTAGTTAACTCTTTTGTCCCCTCATTTCTGTTCCTGCTATATCAGCTCCACCCTGCACCACAGAACCCTGGAGAGAAGAGGAAGTGAGGGACCCCAGGATGACACCCCACTCATTCATCAGCAGAGAAGGGCCCCAGCCCCCTCCAAGAGGAAGCCTGAAGCAGCAGGAAGTTAGGACAGGACAGAGGAGATGCAGGGGGGGACCAGCCCCCCCAACACCCTCGCTCCCTGGCCCACCTGTGACAGCAGCCTCGGGGCTGGGCCACTGCAGCGGGACCTCCACGGAGTGACCTGGGAACCAACCCTAAACCCCATTAAATAGCCCCCACCCCCGGGCCTGGGCGGCTGGAGCAGGCTAATCCAGGGCTGGCCCCTAAGCAGATCAGTCTCAGCAATAAAGACACCAGGGTTGGGGCAGCCCCCCTGGGAGAGAAGGTGCCCCCCATGCAGCCAGGGGGTGGGTGGAGTGGGAGCGGGACTTTAGGGGACTACCCAGCAGCCAATCCACCTGGTCTCTCATCCTCATCAACTCTGGGGGGAAGTCAGAGGGTGAGCTGCTGTCCCAGCACCAGGGGTGGAGGGGTGGGGGGACGGGGCTGGGGCCTAGAGGCAGGGCCATGGCTGTCTGGAGTGCGCCCTTGAAGGGACCCCTTTCTGGGTCTCCAGGGCTCCTGCAGGAGGTGACTGAGCAAGTGAGGCCAGGGCCCTGGTCGGTCCTGTCCCCACAGCAGCCATCAGCTCTCCCATGCACTGGCCAGGGGTGCTGTGGCCCCTTGGAGGGGATGCCTAGTGGGAACCAGGACACCCCACTCTCTGCCTTGGGATTTGTCCCACAGGCCCCAAGACAGTCTGTCCCCATCCTGGAAAACCTGCTGTGGTCACTCACTGAACAAACGATGCCACATAAGAACCACAAAGAAACCGCACACACGCCCGGCTGGTAACACTCGAGCCCTGCGCCTGGCGTCCGGGCCTGAGGTTCTCTCTCAAAGCCGTGAAAACGTGCTCGAGAGGAAGGCTGTGGGGAGGGTGTGCTGGAGGAAGAAGGAAGAAGGGCCTCTCGGATCCCAACCCTTCTGGAGGGGCCCTGGGCTCCGCCACATCCCCTCAGCGACCATCACACTGTCTAGCCCTCTCCCATCTCCTGGCCAGCTCAGGGGCTCCCACAGGGCAGGGGCCACGTCTGCCTGCTGCCCCATGCACGGACCGGTCCACTGTGGGGTCAGATGGACAGAGGGACAGGGGTGAAGGGACAGACAGCAAATGGACAAAGAGAAAGTGATCGTGGTGTGATCCGTTAGATGGGCAGAGCCTGAAGGACAGACAGGAGCCTAGAGACAGAAGGACAGAGGGACAGGGCCAAAAGGAGCCAGAGAGACAGAAACAGAGCTGGGGGCGGGGGGGAGTGTGAGGCAGCGGGTGCTACATGGGGGCGGGCAGATGGGAAGGCCCCCTTGGCCACGCCCCCCCATGAATCCTCTGCAGAGATCCAGGACATCATCCCAGCTGCTTCTAGGGACTGTGCCCCGATACCCCCACTCTCTCCCACTTCCTGAGGGGCTGCAGGCAGAGTTCGAACTAGAAGGGAGGGTGCCTGGGTTCCCTACAGGCTTCACGGACAAAGCTGTCCTGGAGAGTCCCAAGAACAAGCCTCATAAAGTGTCACCAATGTCCACGGCGATTTGTAACTGTGATCAGCTGAGCCGGACACTTCGACATGAGGTGGAAGCACGTTTGAAGACGTTTTCGTTGCAATCCGGCTCGAGGACCGGACCGTGGCAGAGGCAGAGGCCCTAGCACGCCTGCCGCAGAGTCAGGCTGGGGGTGAGGGCAGCTCCCACCTGGGCTCAGCCTGGGGACCAGGCCAGTGCTGGATGCCCGCTGCCCACTGGCCCTTCCTGCGGCCTCCCCAGAAGCCTGGGGTAAGACTGGCCCCCACTGGCCAGAAGCTGCAGCCTGGGCTCTGCCCACAGACTGACTACCCCTTGCCCCTCTGGAGCCAGAAACCTGGGTCGCCCCAGTGTCCCCAACCTCCTCTCAGGTCCCCTCACTTTTCTCTCTCTCCGCCCTGCTTCCACAGTCTTAAGTCACCGTGGGCTCAGCAAACTCCCACCTGCTGGGCGGGGCTTCCAGAGGGCCTTTTCAAAACGTGCACCTGGTCACTCTGCGGCTCAAGAGCTTTGGGTGGCTCCCCACCGCCTGGGGGGGACGAGGCCCAAGAGACCCGGCACCCAAAGCTCTTCAGCATCCACTCGCGCCAGACTTGCAGGCCGCCCTCCCACCTGTCCTTCCCTCACTTCTCAGTGTCTTTACAGACCCCTGTCCCTGGAGAACTCTTATGCATCCTTCAAGACCCCACTTGCACAGCACCACCCTCACCACCTCGGGGGCCTCTGGGAGCCTCTGGGAGGATGGGAGAGGGAGGTTGTGGCCTCTTCTTCGGGCGGATGGGCTCACACGGCCAGTGCCATGTGGGAGGGGAGCGCACCCTGGCTCCAGGGTAGGGCTGCCCAGCATCCCCCACCCGCTCCGATCTGCTGCCAAGGCCCAGGCATGTTTCGACAGACAGACAGACGGACCACAGACAAAGGAGGGGAGGAAGGGCGGGAGGCCTGGGGGTTTAGCAGCAGACGCACACATGTGGGGGAAGCCCAGTCCAGGTGCTGACCCACCTGCAGGACGTCTCTCGGAAGGAGATGTTCACGTCCCAGTGGGTGTGGACTCTGCGAGGGGAGGGGCAGAGAGTCAGCTTGGCCTCGGCACCCAGCATCTGGACAGCGGGGCACCTGTGCGTCGTGCCCCCCATCTGCCCCGGAGCACCAGCCCCAGAGGAACAGGGCAGGCTCAGACCTGTCTCCAGCGCCATCTGGTACCAGTTCAACCGCTGGCGGCTGCTACCAGGACAGGCCCTTGGGGCGGCAGCCAGCTCCTGACCTCACCAAGCACAGAGCTGAGGCCACCATGTCTCTGACCTGGGCCCAGAGGGGCCCTTTCCGTTGTGTAGCAGCGGGGGCTGCTGCTTCCTCTGCAGGCCACTCGTGACCGACCCCGAATTCCTGGTGGTTAGAGCTGCCCCAGCTGGGCTGGGACCAGGCCAAGAAGTGAGCTTCGTGACTGCCACCAGGACCCACGGCTGGGGTGTCAGCCCAGGCATGGGGGCCTCGGGGTCCTAGCTGTTGCCAACTGGCCTCCCAAAAGTGACCACTGCACAGCTGAGGCAGGCAGGGTGGCAGGACAAGAGGTCAGGCAAGGAAAGGGCTCTGCCTGGTACCCACATGCCCACCATGGTGGGGCCCCTGCGAGGACCCGAGGGCCTTGGGCTGCTTCTCCTCGGCGGGAGTGGCTCTGGGCCAGGCAGTGGGAGCTGGGGGCTACTGGGGTAGGAGAGCCTGGAAAATGGTAAAGGCCTCGAAATTCTGGGAGTGCGTCACATGTGCTGGATGGACAGACGGATGGACGCACAGACACCGAGACGAGTGGCCAGAGGAAGTTCTCTGACGGGGGTGGGGAGAGCGGTGGGAGGTCAGGAAAGGCACCTCAGCCTGCAACGCGACAGGGAGCCCCTAGCAGAGCCGTCACCTGCCAAGGCACGTGGGCACGAGTGTCTGGGGGCTGCTGCAGGGGGGTCGGCCCAGCTCCCCAGGCCTCACCTTCGCCCCCCACCCGCGCCTGAGTCTCCCTGGCGGCTGTCCTCCCAGCCCCGGGCCCAGCCCTCTTCCTTCCTCCCTCACACCCAGCAGCTCCGCCCCCCCCTCTCCAGGACCCCTCCCTCTGGTCGTGGCAGGAACCACCACAGGGGTTGCCGCGCCCCAGTAATGCTAATCCAGTCCCAGCTCTTCGTCCCCAAGTGGGGGCAAGGGGGGCTCACTGTGCAATGGAGGGGCTGGTGTGTCCCCAGGACTCCAGGCTTTGCTTCAGCTGAGGCACAACAGGCTAAACTCGGGCAAAGGACTCCCCTCCAAGCCTGCGCTGGCCTTCCGCTGCCTGGAGACCCACCCTGAGGTCCCGCCCGCACCCGCGCCCGCGTGCCCACCGCACCCAGGTCCTCAGCGGAAGTACCTTCTCTTCATGATACGGACGTGTGGGCCGTCCTCCTGCTTCAAGCCTGGCCACGGCCCACAGGCCGGTCCACTCCCGTCGCTGTCGCCATCGCTGGCCAAGAAGCTGGGGGTCAGTTCTTTCTTCAGGACCCGAGCAGGGGGCAGGGCAACTGTCCTCTTGTCTGCCAGCCGCCCCCGGTTCTGGGCAGAGTGGGAAGAGAGGAAGTTAGGGCCTCAGCCCTCTGCGTGGTTTGCACCCCAGGCCAGACCTGGCAACAGTAGCCTCGCTGAGACCAAGGAGACCCAGTCACCAGCCCATGCTCCCCACCGCCCTTGCCAGGCGCAGAGGGGCCTCCTGCCTCCGGGGTCGGCAGAAGCCACAACTGACCAGAGGAAAAGGGCAGAGAGACAAGGCCTTGTCCAGACTCCACACTCCAGCCCAGCCATCCAGGGCTGTCAGCCTGAGTGTGTGGTGGCCACCTGGAGGCAGACCCCGCTTCCCCAGCTCCTCACTCGCCTGTCCACCTGGCAGCCCGACTCGGACTCTGTGAACCCCCAGCTGAGACCCAGGTCCCAGGGGGTCTGCAGCCTGGGGCCCGGGGCTCACCGATCACCTGGTCAGGAACCGTGAGCAGCCCAGAGCCTTGAGCCTGGGAGCCCTGAGAGACCCAGCTTCCCCATGGACCTACCTCCCCCACCTCTGTGCTCGTGGTGTGGAGGCCACGTTCCTGGGCGCCGAGCTGCCGGCACCAGAGCCGGGAGAGCAGGCACACAGGGCACTCCGCACGGACCCGTGCCTGCTCAGAGCTCGCCACACTCGCAGGCCCGTTTCCTGCCCACCGTGGCATGTTCAGGTCCCGCGGCCCCGGAGGGAAGGAGAGAAGCTAGTGCTCGCTGTCTGGTGCATAGGGAGCCTTTTCTTATTTAATAACAGGTTACTGGGTCAGGGAGGTGGCTGGGGCCTTGGATGATCTGATTCTCATCTTTTCAGTCCCCAGGCCTCTGTCGGACCCTCTCCACTGTCGCCAGGACGACGAATCCCCACCACCCCCTGGAGCTTGAGGAGCAGTGTCAAGGAGGGGCCTCGCCCCGCCCTGGACCTAAAGGCCAGCTCTGCAGCCCCCACAGTCCTGCCCTACGGCGCGAGGGTTCTCATCAGACCCAGGCCACTGTCACCTCCAGACACAGAGCCTCCTGCGTCTCCTCCATTCCTGCCCTCGAGTCTCCCCAGGACATCCTCCAGGCCTCTCCCTGCTGCAGTCACGGCTGGGCGTGCGGGGGTGCAGCCTGCAGGCAGCCTGCAAGAGGAAGGCCTGCTGGCCTCAGCCCACGGCTGCGCTCCCACAGCAGAGCCTGGACGGGGGCGGCAGGGGTGGCCACCTCATTTGGAACAGCCCCTGCCTGTCTGGAGGGCACGGTGCTGGGAAGTCCTACTCAGCTCTGCCCTTCTCCAGCCTGCTATAGGCCAAGCACCAGAACAGCCTCTCCTGCTGTTCTGCTCGAATTAAACCCATTTAAGAAAAGGCACACACTGCCCTCTGCATCTCATCTGTGGGACAGGGGGGAGGAGGAGAGGGGAGTGGCGGCGGCTACGATGGCTGCTTGGGATGAGGATCCTGTAGGGGTGCTCAGAAGGGAAACCAGGGCCAAGGACAGGGACAGCCATGCCTCCCATGCACACTGGAGACCTCACCCCTGCTCAGCAGCACAGGTTTGAAAACCGGGGGCTGAGCGTCCGCCTGTAGACGAGCTCCTCAGGCAGCGAGTGTGGCCATTTGCGTGGCTGTGTGACCCTCGTGCCACACGCACACCCACACTCTGCCCCTGGACGGCCTGTGCCTGTGCGGCGTACCCACACCTGAGGGCCTGGCCGTGGGGGTGGGGGAAGGCAGGCTCTGTGTGGAAAGAGGGGGGCTGGGAAGACAAGAGGTTCCATGGAGCTCCTTCCTAAGGACAGGGTGAGGGGCCAGGCCTGGGAAGGACCAGGCTCGGGGAGGCAGGCCCAGGTCTGGGCCATCGCTTGTGTAAGTCAGGGAGCCCCAGGCAGGCTGGACTGTGACCCCGTCCTTGAGCCCGAAAACAAACTCCAGGCCAGCCTGGAGGGCACCCGGAGGACTCGTCCTTGGCACCAGCTGCTTGAGAGGGTGCAGAGGTGGGTCTGCCCCAGGCAGGCCCAGTGGCCGAGGGCAGGGCGGGCTGCCCATGCACTCACTTCGTCAGGAGCTCCCGGGTCCGGGCAGGCCCATGGTGAGGCGTTCACGTCAGACATTGCGTGCAGCGGGCACATAGCTGAGTCCCCCTCCCCTGCCCAACGGCTGCATCTGACTTCCAGGCTACCTTCACAGGTGTGTCTGTGGCTTCCCAGCTTGCCTAGGTTACCTGCTGCCAGGGCCCAAGAGGAACCCAGGACATCCCCTTCCCCGCCCTACTCCTGCTCCAAAGAAAACAAGCCAAAGGTGAAGACTAGGGGCCCTGGGTCCTCCCGGGCACCCTGAGGCCCACCCCTTCCTGCGGGGGCAGGGGGAGGGCTGCTGCCAGTGGGGCCCTCAGAACAGCACCGCCCACCAGCTCACAGCCTGGCTCCAAGCGGCTCCCCCGGGGGCTCAAAACTGGTTCTTCTCAAGATGCAATTTCCCGTTCAGATCGATGGTCCACCGCTGCCAGGAGGCCGTGCGCTGCGGAGGGCACAGTGCCTGTGGCTCCCGCTCTCCTGGGCCACGAGGGGCTCTGTGGGTGTCGTCTACACAGGGCTTGGGCCACAGCAGCCTCCAACCAACCTGTCCTCTGGATACCAAGGACCCACTCGGCACAGAAGCTGCCCCCAGACGGTCCTGGTCCTGATCATCCAGGGTCTTGCCCTGCAGGACCCAGCCGTGTGGACCCCAAAGAGGCACGTCACTCACGTCCAAGCTTATAAGCACCCCAGAACACACATTGGGGCCAACTGTCACTGCCACGCCCAGAATGAGCACTGCCCTAGGACCGGCCCCTCCTCCAAGCTGGACCAGATGACATGGTGCCCCCCAGGCCAGTGGAAAACACCCTCCAGGGAGGAACCTTCACACCCTGGGTTGTTTGGAGGACTTCAGGAGAAGCAGCTCCGAGGCCCCCAAGGAGAAGCTTCAGGATAGGCCCGATCCAAAGGGGCGGGGGCTCCAGCTGCCGCAGGATCCCCACCTACAGCAAAATCGCCCCTATTTGCCCCTGGGGCTCCCTCCTGCACACTGGCAGAGTTGACGTTAGGGTTCTAGACCCTACAAAATACGCACACGCTCCACAGGGGAGAGAAAAGACCCGGAAGCCCCAACTTTCTCCCACGTCTCACCACCGGGGAGGATATTCGACAGCCCGGACAGTCGCAGATCGGAGGGTGCACCTGCAGAATCCCCTTGGACATAAGCGTCTTCAGACTTTTCCCTGCGAGGAGAGCCGAGGCAGGACCGGTGAGGGGACTGGCCGCACTCGGGCACACTTCCGGGCCGCAGTCGGCAGCGGGGCCGGACCCCTCCCCTCACGAGCGCGAACGCCCACCTCAGTCCAATTGGCGAACCCGCCGCCCAGCCCACCATCGCGGACCCCGTAAGCGTTTGCTGAGCTCAGAAACAGGATCCCGGCGAGCGCCCTCCCCAGACCAAGGGCGGCCCCCTCCATCCCCCTCCCCCCGCCCCCATTTTCTCGCGCTCCACCCTCTCCAAACCCGTCCGCGAGAACCCCCATAATAAGGGCTGAGAAAGGTCGAGCCCCGGGGCCAGTGAGCGGCGCAGCCAGGACCTGGGGCTGCGCCTGACCCTAGAGCGGGAAGAGGGCAGCCACTAAAAAGCCGCGAACCCCAAAGTCGAACGCCACCGGGTCCCTAACTTTCTAACGTCTCCCACCCCCTCTCACCGCGTTTCTCTGCTTGCCGGGTCAGGCGCCCGCCCGTCGCGCCCTTGGAGTCAGACTCCTGCAGGAGCCCAACAGGCTGCTCGCAGCTCCGCCGCCGCTGCTGCTCCGCGCGCGCCCCCGCCCTGACGCGCGGCCCCGCGGCCCCCACCTGCCTGCGCCACCCCGACGTCTCGCCCTGCTCTCCAGCAGCGCGCACCCGCGCCCTGGGCGCACGTGTGCCGCTCCCCTCGCGCCAGAGCCCTAGGCTCCGCGTCCGGGCGTCGGGGTGAGGGAAATGTCCTGCCCAGCCCGCCTCCCCCCGGCTCTCCCGAGTTCCCGTAAACTTCCCCCGCGCCGTGAGGCCCAGGAATCCCGCAAAGACCTTCGGAGCAGAAGGAGCGGCTAGCTAGTGCGCCGCAGGCAGCCGAGGGTGGGGCTGAGCGAACCGCGGAGGCTGAGGGCGCTCTGCCTGGGTCCACCTAGGCGACCGTACTGCGGAGGGGAGCGGGGGCGGGCGGGGTGGGGGGGGGAGTAGCGTCCCTGCTGCAGCCCCGGAGTCACAGCGCCCTCTCTGGGCGGTGATGGACTTTCCCAGATGGCGGAAGGAGTGGGGTCCGGACCCACAGGTCCTCGGGGAGCGGAGGGGAGGGACGGAAGCGGCCTGTGCCCCCACCGCGGGCGCACCTTTGTGGCGAATGCTGCGCTTCCAGTCCTTGGCCGTCTCGCGGCCGCTGACAAACTGGAACTCGTTGGGTGTGAGCCACTCGCCGCGGTGGCGGATGGACGGACCCTTGCTGCCCTGGCAGAGTTTGCGCACGTACAGCAGCGCGCGGTTGGCGCCGCACTCCACCTCGATGCACGGCTCGCCGTTGTCCAGCAGCGGCTGGAAATCCGGTGCTGCGGCCGCCGTGGCCGAGAAGCGCTCGAGGGCCAGAGGGTCCCGGGGCATGTGGAGGTGTGGGGCGGCCTCATGCAGGCTCAGGTAGGCGCGCGAGGCGCGGAGCGGCGGAGCCAAGAGAGCCTCGTAGCCAGCGGTCGCGGCGGGTAGCGAGGCTGCCGGAGGCAGCGCGGCCACGGCAGGCAGTGGCGCCAGGTAGCCGGGCAGCGGCGGCAGTGGCAGCGCCGCCAGGGTCGGATGGAAAGTGGCCAGAGCCAGGGCCAGGTCTTCGCGGCCCGGGAGCTCCTTCTTGACCGCCGGCATGGCGGGCCAGTGGTCCTGCAACCCGGCTTCCAGTCGCCAGCTCTACTTGTTCCCGGGCTGGAGTTGGGTCTCGAAGGCGGGGGACCCGGGAGGCGCCTGGCGTCGAGCCCGCCCTAGCCGCTACTGCGCCTTGACGCCGCGTCTCCCGCCGGGTCCCCTAGAACCGCTGCTCGGCCAGCTGGCAGGGCCTCAGCTGCCCGAGTCATGGTGCTACCAGAGCTGCTACCGATCCCGGATCGACGTGCCGAGCGCCGCAGCTCCAGGGCCCTAGGGCTCCTCGGGGCGCTGGGCCACCTGCTCCCGCGCCCCCTGGGGCGGCCCCGCCCCCGCTCGGCGGTCCGCCTGCCGGGCGGAGCCGGGCACTGAGTCTTGCTGTCTGCGGACCCGCGCCCCGCCCAGCCCGGGGGTCCCAGGCCCCCGCCCCGCCCGCCGCCCGTGCCGCGCCCCCGCGTACTCTGGCGCGCGCCCGCCGGACGAGGACTTGGGAGACCCGCCGCCGCCGCCGCCGCCGCCGCCGCCACCACAACTTGGCCCATTTAAAAGGCCCCGGCGCGGCGGGCGGGCGGGCGCGGGCTCCAACAGGGGGTGCGTGACGGCCGACCAGGCTCACACAGGCGGCGGGGCTGCGGGACAGGGCTGCACCCCCTGCCCTATTCCTCGGTGGTCGGGGACGGGAGGAAGGGTGACTCAGGGTGGGGGTGGGAGGGCTAGCGAGACACTGAGCGCACGCAGGCGCCGCGGTTGAGGTAGTTACTGTTGGGGCCGCGCCGTTGGCAGTCTGGGACTCCACGTGGGTCGGTGGCGGCCCCGATCCCGAGGGGGCTCCTGGCAGAGGAGGGGGTCTGGGATTGAGCTCGCCGGCTTCCCTGACAGATGTGTGGGTGTGAGCCTGCAGCTCTGGGTGGGAGTGTTAGGTCAGCGCCGCTGGGTGGTGGGCGTCTGTGGTGGGCGGGGGGGGGGGGGCCTGGGTGGGCTTCTCTGCCCCTACAGGGTGAGGGTTAGGGTTAGGATGTTGGCAAATGTGCCCGGGAGGGTTTGTGTTCTGTGGGTAACAGTAAGAATTCTGTGGGTTAGTGGCCCGGTACTATGCACTCGACACGCCTCAGTTCACTCGGTCATCTCAGTCGTTTCCTTATCTCCCCCACGTTATAGATGAGGACGGTGAGACACGGAGAAGTCCAGTCGCGCTCGCCGTCTGACTTCAGGGCAAACAGCGCCTGAGCCCAGGTGTGGGCCAGAGAGTGAGCGGGACCGTCTGGGTGGGGGATGGGGTGTGGGCTTGTGCATGGAGCCGGTCGGGGGAGGAAGGGTCTGCTGCGACCACGTCCACCCCAGGGCCTTGGGAGGGCGGGGATGAGGTCCCCTGGCCATCGGGCCACACCTCCGTGCGCATCTGCAGGCCAGCCCTGGTCGGGAGGAGCAGGAAGACACTGAGAAACCTGCCCGTAGCCGGTCGTTCTATCAGGCTTGTCTTTCTCTGGTCATTCTGGCCAAACTAGAAAGTAACCTCAGGTCCCAGCCCAGAAGCCAGACCCAACCACTCCCTGACCACGCGCCGCAGGGCCAGCTGGTCACACTGGGAGTGAGGGGACACACGCCACCATCCACCTCCTACCAGGCGCCAGCCCCAGCCGGGCAGGTGGCTGACCCTTGGCGGTCATTCTGCTCCCTCGCTGACACGCCTGTCCCCTTACCCTCAGCTGAGGCACCAAGACCAGCCTGCGGATCGAGGTAGGGGCGCCGACCAGGAGCTAACCCCTCAGTGCGCCCCAACCTCTGCCCCTGCTGCTGCTTCCTCATGTTCCCATCCGTCTGCTGATGGAAATGGGGGGTACGTGTGAGCGGCCCGTCTGCCCCACCTGCAGCCGGAACCCTTCCGTGGGCCTCACCCCAGGTGTGATAATGGGGGGCTCCCCCCACAGCCGCCCTTGTGGCTTGAGTCTTGCTCTCAGGCGTGAGGCCTCCATGTTGAACGGGTGCAGGAGGCTGTCCCTGCCCAACAGCCAGGAGCCATCCTGTCAATGTGAAGGCTGCTGGGGTCGGCTGGAGGCCCAGTGGGAAGTCACAGCACTGGCTGGCTGGCTGCCTCGGCAGCCCCCTCCGCCCAGCTCTTCGCTGTGCACCTGCACCTGTCCTGAGCCTCGCGCTGTGCTTTGGGGAGGGCGGGCTGGGGAGGCACCGCTGGACCTGAGCAGGTACCACGTCGCAGTCGGGCCAGGTCTCTCCTCCCACCTGAGCCTGCGGAGGGGCCTCCCTTCCCTTCTGCAGAGCCACCCCCTCACACTGTCCTCAGCACAGGCCCCCAGTTGGTAAGGGGGGCCATGGGGTCCCCAACTCTGGCTTTCAGGGGAGAGCTTCAGTTGGCAAGGCGTGGGGCCAACCCGTCTAACTTCCACGTGGCATGGAGTGCCAGCTCTCTGGAGGACCGGGGTCCCTTGCTGAAGACCGGGGGACCCCTTTCCAGGGCCTTGGTTGATCAGGGCAGTTCACCCCCACCTGTTTCCTCCTCATTTTGGGAAATAGGCCCCTCAGCTTCCCGGGTCCAAGCCACTTTCCCACCGGGACGGGGCATTCCCACTCAGCCCTGGACATCCCCACTCAGCCCTGGACATCACTTCCTCCCACCGGTCCGCCTGTGTCCTGGCCCGGCGCCTGGGCCCCGCAGGTAGCTCTGCACAGCTCGGACTGGAGCCGGATGCTCGGGAGACAGAGTTTTGGCGCTGGAATCACGCCCTGCGGGGCAGCCCGGAAGCAGGGGGAGGAAAAGCTGGTGGGGTGCACGGCCACAGTTCCACCCCCAGCCGGCGGAGGCCCCGCCCCCGGCCTGGCAGCGCCGTCGCTGCTCGCGGTCCCCCGCTCGGGGCCCCGCCGCCGCTGGGCTGAGGCCCGAGCGCCCCCGCCGCCGGGAGGGGGAGGGCGTCATAAATAACCCGCGGGCGGCGCGGCCGCCGCGCAGACGACGGTGACCCGAGACGTCCCCGGGGAGCGCGGGGGCCGCCCGCCGACCCTGCTGCCCCCAGCCCAGGCTCAGCCAGGCTTGACCGCCCGCTGACCGGTCGCCAGTCCGCGGTTGATGCTTCTGCCAGCACCCTCTCCCTACCCTGGAGTGCCTGCCAGCGCCCCTCTCCAGCCTGCACCCCTGGAGTCCGCTTTCCATCTATTCCCTCACCAGTCAATCACTTATTGAGCGCCAGATGCAGGGTGACCCTAGCAAGAGACGCCCAGAGGGGAGGCGGAGGAGAGCAGGGTGTCCCTGAGACCCTGGGGCAGTGGGGTCTGTCGCCCTGCCTGTGCTCCTCCAGGGGGACCCAGGGGGTGGGGCAGCAGGCCTGGACCGGCCCCAGGCTCGGGAAGGCCTGCGGGCATACGTCACACTGGCCGCGCAGGTGTGGGCGAAGCTGACGCGGAGCCGTGAGGAAGCACAGTCACTGCACACACGCCTGTTCCCACACAGCATCCCAGTTGCCAACAGACCCATGGCTTCTGGGAGCACACACAGCAACGGGCTCACACCCAGACACGCCTACAGCACTGGCCAGGTGTGAGCGTGCCCCAACTCACACGACACCCCACCTGCTCCTCTGTGAATGGGCTCCAGTGCAGAAGCCAGGAACCTCCCCTGGGGCAGGGGTGGCACGGTGGGGGGGGGGGGCGCAGCAAAAGGAAGGAGTAGAGTCCTCTAGGAACGTGGGAGCAGGAGACTCTCCCACGAATGGGCCTGAGGCTGGCTGCACCGTCCCCTTCCCTGCAGACACTGCCCACCTGCAGCCTGGACCTGGCCTGGGGTGCGAAAGCAGTTGCAGCCCTGTGGGGCGGACGCGGGCACTGAGGCCCCCATGCCGTCTTCGCCTCTTGTGGCACGTACCAGGGCCGCCCCTCTCAGATGCCAAGCCAGGGAGATGCCAAGCAGAGCAGCAGAGCTTGGGCGGAGCACACCCCAGGCCCCAAGAGCGCGCCCACAGGGCTGAGAGTGAGGGAGGAGCAGACTCGGACCTGAGGGTGGGGGGACGCCGGGTGCTCACGCACGTTCAGACCAAGCCCCGCAGACACCTGTCCCCACGCGAGTCTGAGCTTTCCTCCTCCTGCCACTACAGCCCTGCTGTGCACGTCAGCTCGCCCGGGGCCCAGACCCCATGTGAGGCCTCAGGCACCCGTGCTCCTCACTGCAGGGTCTGTGCCCTGGAGCGTCAGCCCCGATTGTGCTGGTCACACGTCCACTCCGCGAATGTTTACCTGTCACAGCTGGGCCGACTGTGAGGCTCGCAGTGCCCCACACCCATCCGGTTGTCCTCCCATGAAGGGCCTCCTATGCTCTGAGGACAAGTCAGGGGCATTTTGTTCTCTGGAGCTAGACGTGGCCAAACCCAGGCACAGGGGGCATGCACGCAGAGCCTCAAAATAAAAACCGCCAGCGCTCCCTGGACACAGCTTCCTGGGTGACAAGCAGCAGCCCAGGCCCTGGCCCAGCCTCCACCTGCAGCCCGCCCCGTGTGCTCCGGCCCTTGCCCCCGGGTGGCACACATTGCATGTGACACAGAGCGGCAATGTCCACAGGGGCACACGACACAGTGGGAACACGCACCCCTCACATATGCCGCCAGCTGCCTCTGGCTGCTCTGCAGGCCACCTCCTGGTCAGGGAGTGGGGCCAGAGGTGTGCAGGAGCTCCCCCAAAGCCCAGCTGCCCCGAACCCCCTTCCGCTTTGCTGTACTGAATGAGGTCTTCAGTCCAACAGGACTCACAGGTTCCGCCTAGCAGGTGCTGTGTGTTGCAGGGCCTCGGGCCACACCTGTCGGCACCAGAGGAGAGGTGGGGGGTCTGCGTCTGTCTTACACAGCGTCCCACTGTCAGGGTCACCCAGAGGGCCAACAGTCAAGTTGTCACCACCGAAGTGTCCTGTCACGGATTTTCAGAACTTAAAGCTGAGGTGGACGTGAGTGTTCCCCTGCTTCCCACCACAGCCCTGGCCCAGGGCGGCTTTGTGAGGTCCTGGACTGGGCCTGACCTCATCGGAGGCCGAGTCCTGGACTCCATGTGCCGGCAGGCCTCCTTCTGAGCACCGGCTGAGTCGGCAACTGCCTTGTGGGGCACGGGGGTGTCGCCGTGGATGCTGTGTGTACGGGCGCCCTTGTGACTAACCGGTGAGCCACCCACAGGCCGTGTTCTCTCGTGTGCCACTTTGCCATGTCACCGCGGGTGGCCCTGTGTATTGCGCCACAGCGGCCGGACCTCTGGCGCGTGGCCCTCTGGAGTTTGCGCGGGGCCCCGGGTGTGGCCCCAGAGGCGGGTGCGGCCGGGTGCTGGCTGAGACCCTGAAGGGGGCCCACGTGCGCAGGCCAGACCTGGACCTGCCGTGGGCAGAAAGAGGGCAGCAACTTCAGGGCTACGTCCAAGGCCACAACCCGGCACTTTCTCCAGGGCATCTAACACAGTCCCGCCTGCAGACCTGCGTGGAGCCCCTGAGAGATGGGAGGAGGGGAAGCTGGCGAGCTGGGGCTGGTCTGACAGTGTATTTACCTCTGTAGAGAGGGGCGTGGGGTCCCCAAACGTGGGGGTCCTCGTGCCCTGCCCATGGATTTCCACATTCACGCGCAACCAGGTGTAGGGCTGCAGATGCCTTCCAGGAGAACAGGCCAACCGTCCTTCCAGAGTTTGCCCCAAGTCAGCGGTTCAGTAACTGCATGTGAGGCCCTGTGGGTACCTGTGGGCTCCTGAGCCCAGGGGCCTCCGCGACAGGACGAGCAAAGCCACGCTTGGGTGGGTCATGCCATCCTGCAGCCAGGAACCAGCCCTCAGCAAACCTGTGAGCTTCTGCTGGACACTCTGTTGGTCTGTCTCCTGCTCCGGCCCTTTTCTGGCCTCGACACATTGGGGGTTTTCTTGGCGCTTCCGGTTGGTGCCTCAGCGTGCAGGAGGTGAGCTGCACGTGCCCCGACCCCTGCTCCCCAATCAGCCTCCCGTTCCCTCACTTCTCCCTCCCTCTTTCAGGGTGCTCCCCTGCCTCCCCGACGTCACACCTAGGGTGGGTGGGTAGATGGATGGGCGGGTGGATCCGCAGGTGGGTGGGTGGGTGGGTGGTTGAGTGAGTGGATGGGTGTGTTCCACCCTTCTCTGTTGTAGGTACGTCTGCGGTTTTCTTCACATTATGGCTCTGAATCTCCACCCACAGCCCACACTCCGGCGTCCACAGCCCGCCCTGTGCGTCTGCCTCCCAGGCCCCAGAGCCCCTTACCCACCACCAGTTCTTGGCGTCCCCTCGTGCTCCGTCACCCAGAGAACCGGCACCCCTGGACTTCCATGATGCCCCCAGACTCCGCTGGAGTCTCCCAGCACGTGTGGCCACCCTGCACTCCAGCGCCTCCTCCAGGAACAGGCCGGCTCCGCCCTCCAGACCTCGCCTCTGCCCAGAGCACTCCGCCCCCAGCGTCACTATTCTGTACCCCCGCAGGGACCCGTTATGACTAGTGTAAAATCTTCTGTCTTGTGGGCCTCTCCTCCATTCAAACTTTTTGAAACTCTATTTTACAACTGTGTTGCTATGAAGATGAATATAATCCATGCTAGATTCAATATTTGATATTTGTTATTACTACATTTTTTTTCTTCTTAAAACACATTTGTGGCCCCTAAAAATACCAGGGTCCAGGTGCTATGCCTGCTGCATCTGGTGGCAACGTCATCCCTACTATCACCTACTTACCTTCAAGACTCACTGTGGCATTGCCTCCTCTTAGAAGCCTCCCAGGATTGCCCTCCTCTCCTGTTAGGGCACATACCCTGGTCCCACAGGTTTCCCGAAGTGCTGCCTAGGCCCTGGGAGGCCAGGCTGCTCAGAGATGCTCAGGGTGCTGATTTGCGGGGGCCTCCCTGACAGAGGCCGGGCCACAGTGTCAGTAATGGGACGGTGGTGTTGACAGAGTTGGAGCTTCTGAAGGGAGGGCATGACCTCCAGGGAGGGGCATGCGAGGCTGGCAGACATCACCCCCTGCCGTCTGGGTGGGTGGCAGGAGCCCAGGCTCTGGGTGGCTCAGGCTGCCAAGACCTGCCCTCTTCTGCCTCTTGGTACTCTGGGGACAATGTGTCCAAACCGTAAACAGAGCTGGACCAGGACCCCACATCTCAGGAGCGTCCCCTCTCCCAGCCCTTTGGGCCCCAGGGGTCCCAGGCAGGTCCAGCTGCTCCCCAATCCCCCAACTCCACAGTCCACTCCAGCCGTGGCCTGGATCCCACAGGTCCACCGCAGAGGGAGGGGCAAGCGTGCACACACACCTGGGCTTCTGTCTGGTCCCTCGAGGGCCCGGCCTGGGGCCCCAGCAGCTGCTCCCTCCAGCCTGGCCTGCCTATGACAGCAGGGGGGCCCCAGACCAGCACCTCGGGCCTCTCAGGCCCCTCTGGACAGCCTGCGAGCAGAGGCCTGGGCTCCCGCCCCCCGTGCTGCCTGCATCGCGGAGGCCAAGACCAATAAAACACCCGCCTCGCAGGAGACAGCTTTATCTTGTTGATCGGAAGTCTGCCAGCCCAATTTATGATGGAACATAAGCTCTCCAAATCTGAATTTATGCGCTGTAGTGTAACGAGAGGTCAATGAGACTAAAAGTGGACTCGAGAGGATCACGGGCATCTCACTCCTCGGTGCTGCCACTGAGAACGGCCCAGCCTCAGTCCCTGGACCCAAGGAGACGGCGGCCAGACCACCAGCAGGTCAGGGAAAGGGCGAGCACGCCAGGGGAGGGCGGCAGGACAGGAGGGGCATGGGTGGGACTCAGGCCCAGGCCCTGGAGAGACGCTGGCCTGGATGGGTGGGTATCCCTCAGATCACAGGGAAGCTTGCTCCCACCCCCCAGCCCTAGCCCAGCCCCTGGCTCCGAGAACTGGGAGGAGGTGACCAGGTGGAAGGACAGAATCCTGCCCCTGCCCCGGGGACCCATGCCGCAGGCCTCTGGCTCGGCTTGGTCCCACCTCTCTCACCCTGTCCTGGCCAACCCCGCTGCCTCCATCGCCCCAGGGTCCTGGCCGAGGTGAGCCAGGCGGGTTCTGGGGGATGGGGTCCCTGGGCACCCAGCCAGCGTGATACCGGCTTTCTGAACTCAGGCGAGACCCCGACTTCAGAATTTATACAAATAAGTCAAATGAAAAGTGCTGGCAGCCCTGATCTGATTACCGAGTCATTCATTCTCTGGTCGTTAATAATTTGTGCAATAAAGGATTGCGGCTGCCGGAGTGAGGAGGCGGCTGTGGCCCAGCCTCCCCTCGGCGCCAGGCCTTGGAGCTGGGAACATAAATTATTAGTTTCTTATCGCTCAGCCCGCCATCGCTCACGCTGTCGGGGCCGCCTGCCTCGGCCGGCTGTCAGCTGCGGCGTGCTGTGGGGACTCCACTCTGGTGGAGCCCTGTGTCCCTCTCCCAGCCCCGGGCCCGGGCCGAGGGGAGAGGCTGCGGTGGGTCCTGGAGCGGGGCGGGGCTTCGTGGCTTTAGCTCTTGTGCCTTCAGACCCTCCTTCTGGCAGTGAAGCCAAACCAGGGAGGCTGGCGAACCTCCCAGGCCTGGCCCGGGGCGTTTGGTCAGCAAGGGCAGCTATCGTTGTCACCAGACTGCCCGGCCCAAGCCCCTGACCTTCCATGTCTGGGTCTGGGTCTCCCTGGCTGGAAGCAGAGCGAGCACCTGCCCCTGGGCGCGCCTGCCAACTGACCGCGTTCCCTCGTGGCATGCCCTGCCTTCCTGTGTCTGGCACGGTGCTCCTGGTCTGGCAGGCAGGCCTCAGCACCCGTGTGGTGCCGACGAGGCACCCACAGAGGGTGAGCCAGTCGGGGTGGTAGCCCTGGGGTGTGCATCTGCTCCCCGGGGAGGGGCTGAGGTTTGCAGAGGGGGGTGCTGAACACAGGCCACCCTGGAGTGCTGCCACCCAAGCAGGGACTGAGGTGACAGTAGAAATGAGTGCCTTCAGGCCAGCCCTGCCCGCTGCCCTGCCCTCTCAGATCCCCCTGAAGCTGGAGGCCGAGGCCCAGCTGAGGTTGGGAAGGCGGGATGGGGGCTCCAGGCTGCTGCCGTCCTGTCCTGACCGGAGGCATGGGAGGTGTGGTCCCCGCCAGCCAGTGTTGCTGGGCCTGAGCTCTGTGGAGTCTGCTGAGGGGCCCCCGTAGGGGCGGTCTGCAGCCAGACCCTCTGTCTCAGGGAGCTCTGTCCACACCCCAGCTTCTAGCTTCCCGCCCTCGTCCCAGGACTAACACCTTCACAGTGGCTTCCACGTGGCTCCAGGGTGTCCCCACTTCACACCTTCACTCTGCACACCAAGGTGCGCTTATAACAAACAGTTTCCTTCGGAGCCCTTTCTGAGCCGGCACTGATTGATTGATGGGTTGCTTGGCCGCCTTTCCTTCTCACCCTGGTGGTGTCTTCCCGCTCCCTGGCGTGCTGGCGGATTTCTGGCTGGGTGACTGACAGGGATCGTGAGTTTGGTCCGGTGGTGGATCTTTTCGTAAATGTCCTTGCACTTGGCTCTGGAAACCAGGAAGCTCCTTGGAAGCAGCCTGGCTCCTTCAGGTCTGGCTTTTCAAGCTTCTGTGGGAGGCCCAGAGCAGCACAGGGCAACTTTGTCCCACCTGACTGGCAGGATGGCCGGGACCTCAGCCCCAGCGAGGGGAGGCCTTCCTGCCCGGCCTGTGGAAGGGGCACTTTCTGCAGCCCTGTGGGAGCCCTGGGCCTGGCTCCCTTGGTGTGCCTGGTGGTTCTTTCCTCATGTGTGCACACACATGCACACACTTACGTGCGCCCCCCCCCACCATCCTCCCTCTGCAGACGCCGGGATCTCCCCTCCAGCCCCATCCTTGAGCCACCTGAGCTTCTGGGACTCCCAGCTCCGTTTCTCCCTTAGGTGCCCCTGAACCTGCTGGGTCCTCTCCCTGCCACAGCCCTGACGCTGGAGGCAGTGAGCCTGCGGTGGGGGGCTCTCCAGGCCATTGTCCCCATCCTCCCTCCCTGAGGGCATGACTGGAGGGCTCCTGTGTTCTCTCGAGCAGCAGGGTAAGTCTGGCTGCTCTGTCCCATGAGTGTGCTCACAGCATCCCCCCCCACCCCAAAGGAGCCTCTCCTTGAGTGCTTTCTGAGCAATCCTGGGCTGCTCACGCGGCCAGACCCTGCAGTGCGTGCAGCCTGCTGCACAGTGGACGCCCCTTCTCGGTCTACCCCGGCCAGTCCCCTGAAGCCTGGTAAAGGCTGGGACATCCCGAACCATAGCCCAGGGATGGGACACCAGAGGGGTTCCATGGTCAGGGGCCTGGGTGCCAAGCTCCCCGCAGCAGACTTCCACTTCTGGGGCCTCAGGCCAAGCCCTGCTGCCAGGGGCATGTGGTGGATTTACCGTGGGGACCAGGAGGACAGGGAAGGAGGCCGGGAGGGGAGGCTGAGCCCACCCTGGGGAGGGCCTAGTGGGCCTGGACCAGGGCTCTGTCCTCAGTGGGGCAGCCCGACCACCTGGGCGCCAGGGATGGGACGCTGCCTCTGCAGAGGAACGAAGCCTTACAGACACACATAGAAGTGCCCTCTGTGGACTGCAGGAGCAGCCTCTCGACGCACACGTGTGTCACACAGGGCATGTGTGTGCCGACACGCTTACACAGAGGGAACAGGAGCAGGGCTGGCAGTGCCTGGCTTTGGCTTGGAGTGGGCATTGTCCACAGCAGGTGGGTTCAGATCTTAGCCTGTCACTGCCCAGGGGCTGTAAGGACAGGCTGTCCCTGGCAGGGAGGGCTTGGGGGGCACTCTCCAGGGTTGGCCCTCTGGCCCAAGGAGTTGTCTGGGGCACAGTGTCTGCAGCAGACAGGCCTTGCTCTCAGCTGCACAGGTGTGGCAGGCGTGGGGCGTCCAGAGCAGGGCGGAGGGGAAGGGAGGGTGCCGTCCCCACATCTGGGCCTTGGCTGGGCTCTCTCTTCTGTGGGGCAGCAAGTCGGACACAAAGGCCCTCCTGGGCCAGGACTTCTTTGAGTGGCAGGCGAGACTCTTCCCCGGAGAGAAGCTGTGGGCAGGGGGCAGTTCAGAATGCCACCCACCGTCAGAGCAGCCAGCAGCAAGCCAGAGCCTTTAGGAGTCCCACGTTGGAGGCCCACGTCAGGGGAGGATGCTGCCCCCAGCTGCCCTCAGAGGAGCTTGGAGGCCAATGCACCTCCTCAGAGGTGACTTTCCTCCCAATCAGGCACTGTCCTCAATGCAGTGACTCCGGGAAGCTCAATGCCCAAATAGGACAGACGCCATGATCCTCCACTCGGGTAGGCCCCCCATCCTTCTTCCAGTCCCACCCTTGCTCCCTGTCAGAGTCACAGAGGGCGCTGCGCCTGGGGGGCGCTGGCTGCCCCCCACCCCCAGCCTCCCAGCGTCTCCACTGGCCTCCACTCCCCCAGCGTTCAACCTGTTGTCTCCCGACTCATTAACTCCTCAGCTGCCCTCAGGGTGAGCTCACACTTACCATCTCTCCCTGATTTGTTCAGCCAGCACTGAGTCTGCTCTGTGCCAGGCACAGTGCTGCAGGGACAGGTGAGCAGGTCACACAGCCCTGTTCCCGCCACGGGAGTCAGAGAAGGAACCTCCAGCCCCCAGGTGGGGCAGGCAGACACACCTCTGCCAGAGCCTCCGGGGTGCCCAGCCCGGGAGCCTCAGCGTCCCGTGAACCCCAGACAGACTCTGACAGCAGCTGCAGTCTAATCTGATGGCACTTTCTCCGAGAAGCTTGCTGGGCCTCACAGTCTGAACAGGCCACTGCCCCCTGAGCTCTGTGCGACCTCCCCCCAACCCTGCATTTCCAGAACTGTGGGTCACACAGGCATCCAATAATGCCCCCTGAACAGAACTTTGAGGCATCTCACCTCTGCTCCAGCAGCCAGCCTGCCCTCAGGAGGCCTTGGAAATAGTGTCCCAGTGACTCAGCATTTCACCAGCACAGTCTTCTAGCGACCTGGGAGGCAGGTGCTCTCTCTGTTTCCTTTTGCAGAAGACAACTAGCAGGTGGCCAAGTGGGCCTGAGGCCTGGCCCCCTGGCCCTGTCTGCCTTAATCAGAGGAGCTCCCAGCTTCCTCCCCAGCTCAGCACTGTGATGACTCACTCATCCCTTAGTGTACAGCCAAGGATGTCTCACGGGTGCCTGGGCTGACAGAAGAAGAGCTGAGGGTCCAGGAGGGTCCCAAGCAGTGGAGAGGGGCCTGACCTCTGGACCCTCCCGGTCTGGAGGCTGCAGGCTAGCAGGGCAGGGCCTCTACTGTGGTCCCCTGCAGACCGTGGTTGTCGGTCCTCCTGCCTGCACACCTCCCTCCCAGGTGCCCAGACACCCAGCCCCTCCTTCTGTCGACCCCAGCACCCCACTCTGTGGCTCACCCCTTTTCTGGCTCCTCTCGCCTGGCTGCCAGGCCCAAACTCCCAGTCCCAGCTGCCCCACCCCCCACTCACACGCAGAACCGCACGCACATGTCTGTCGGCCCTAGCCAGGCTGTGTGCTACCACAGACACTCAGCTCGCCTTGCTTCCGCACCCCGGCCCAGAAATGCTGAATGGGGCGTCCCCACCCCCACACCGTGTGGCCCAGTCTAGGCGGATCTCATTTATCACTGGCCAAGGATGAGTAATTTTATCGTGAAACACAGTTCAGGGTGATAGATGAGGGAGCAGGCAGGCGACAGGCTCGCGCTTCCCTCCCCTGCAGAGGGAGGCCGGGAGGAGGGTCCTGCTTCTTTATAAAGGGCCAGGGGCTCCAGGGTGGGGAGGGGGGGCAAGGGGAGCCACAGGTAAGCTGGGTGGCACTGTGGGGTGGGGGAGGCAGAGGACACAGACTAAGTCCCCTGAGGGACAGGAGGCAGGGCCCAATCAAGGAATGGGAAGTCCCCTCCCCCCAACCCCTTCTGGGCTTAAGTCTTGGGGGGGCGTCCTACATGGGGAGGGCTGGGGCGAGGCAGGTGTTCAAAAGTGCCATAGTCTATTTTTTTCCAGGAGTCTTAACCCTGCCTTTCATTTGCAATGGATTTCTCTGTGAATTGAGGGGTTTTTCCCAACAGTTCCCGCCTCACCAGTGGGAACAGACCTAGACTTTTCAAAATCACAACAGGACTCTGTCACTTCCTGCCGTGGACTCCGGAGCCTCCGCTTGGGGAATTTCTGGAGCCTCTTCCAGGTGCCCCAGTGAGGGTCTAGTCTGGTCTGCACAGCTGCCAGGGGCCCTGGAGTGGGGCTGCTGGCCTGCCCACCCACCACCAGGGCCCCTGGCCCCAGCAGGGAGGTGGAGGGCCTTGGGACCCCAGGGGGGCAGGTCCACCCCAATGTTATGGTGGGTGAGATGCCTGGGGTCTGGGAGCCGCACGGAGAGAACCCAGGACCAGCGCTCCCCCAGCCAAACCACAGAGATCAGCAGGAGAGTGTCGCATTCCCAGCGCCCCCCCCCCCCCCCCCCCCCCCCGGCCCAGCAGGTTGCCCCGGGCAGCGGGACGTCAGGACAGCCAGAGTCAGCCCTGCAGGAGCCCCGGACCCTGTCGGTCGTCTTCTCTCGGGCAGGGCAGGGGAGATGGCGGGCTGGTGATGCCGCCGCCGGCGCGCGCGTCTGAGGCGCTGACAGCGGCGCTGTCACCGCGTTTGACAAACACCGAGACAGACAGTCCCCGCCGCCCACAGCCGGGGGCGGGAGCCTGGGTGGGGGCGGGGGGCTGGCCCGGGAGCTGCGCTGTCCCCAGGCAGCCGGGCGGCGCGTCCCCGGAGGCCGCCGGCGGCACAGCCCAGGCGCCAGGCGCGTCCGGGAAGTCTAGGCGGCCGCCCGCCCGCAGCTGCCCCCGGGTCCTACGCGCCGGCCAATCGCCGCGACTCGCCGGCGGCGGCAGCTCCCTGCCCAGCCCCCACGGGGCCGCGGCGGCCGCTTAACCCTTCCCTCCCCGTCCCTGTCCCGCGTGCGTCGCCTGCGGTCGCCCGGGCCGCGCATGTCCGTGGGGAGCAGCCTGCAGCTGTCACCGGGCGCGGCGGGACCAGGCCCGCATCTGCCGCAGAGCTCGGGGCGTCCCTGGGGCCCGACAGAGATGCCGGGTCCGGGGCGAACCCCGGCGAGCTGCGGCTGCAGGACCTGCGGCCGGGTCCCCTGGCCTGACTCGCGGCCCGTGCCACGTCCCGACCACCGTGGAAACCGTCCCTCCCTTCCTTGGCCACAGTCCCTCCTGCCCCGCTGCCCACACCCACCGGCCTGGCTGCGGCGGATCTGCCCGCCTCGTCTTCCTCCCAACGTCACAGCGAAAACGGGAACGACACACCAGCAACAGTTACTACTTTGACGAGCAGCAGCAGCCTGCGAGGCACCGTGCTGCTGGTGCAGATCTCGACGCGCGCTCTGGGCACCGCCCCAAGTTACAGATGAGGAGACTGAGGCCGGGGAGCCAAGGGCGGGGACACAGTCTAGGGGTGGAAACGGGGCAGGACCCTTCCCCCTCCACCTCTCCCTCCCCCTTTCCTCCCCCTGCCTGCTCTCTCTTCAGACTCTTTTTTTCTAAGGTTTTATTTATTTCTGGGGAGGGGGAGGGAGGGAGAAAGAGAGAGGGAGAAACATCAACGGTGCCCTGTCCAAGACTGAGTCCAGGACGGAAATCGCAACCCAGGCACATGCGGGGACCAACCAGAATCCAACGGGCGACGGCCCCACCCGCTGAGTCACAGCCAGCGGCTTTAAACTCTGCTTCCTTCCGAGCTGTTCTCCCCAGCCCCACACACTCGCTGCACCACTGCACCCAAACCCTGGGGTCTTCACCCGGATCCCAGCTTCTGCCCTCGCCGGCCAGGAGACTGCCAGGACCCCTCCGCGGCCCTCAGTGTGGCCTCCCCCACTCGCTGTTCCCCACCCTCTCCCCTGTTTCTCATTTTTGCTCTGCGCCCGCCGCTGTGCGGCTCTAGCAGCTCCCTGTGCTGGGGGCCAGTTTTGACTGAGCTCCTACTCTGTGCTGGTCCTGCTGAGGGCTGGAAGCCTGCTGCCTGGAGCTTGCACTGTGTTTGGGCGCGGGGCAGATGATAAATGAAACGACTACTCAGTAAATGAGAAAAATACGCGCCAGTCGTGTGTGGAGGATTAAGATGGGGGGTGGTGGTAGGGCAAGTGCTTCCGTGGCTGGTTTGGTCTGGGTGCCCGTCTTGAATGTTCACAGTGAGATGAGACTTGGCCAGAGGGAGGACCCTTCAGGTAGATGGAGGGGCCCTGGGAAGTCCTAAGGCAGGCACAGCTCGCGGGGCGTAGGGACCTGGAGGGCCTGCCCCCCAGTGCTTGTCGGGACAGACTGAGGGTACCTGCTGCGTGAGATCTTCCACCTGGGAAAGCGAGCTGGCCTGGCTCAGTGCCCAGAGGTCCTGGAGGCAGCGCATCGCCGGTGCTGGGGCTGGGGGTCATGAAAGGAAGGACCAGCTCCAAACATTGGCTCAGCCCAGAGAATGTGGGTTCCAGCAGCTGGCAGCAGGTGAGGCCCCCAGCCCCCACCTCTCCTCCTGGACCAAGGAGAGGTGCAGTGGACCCCCTCCCTCTGCCCTCTGCAGCTAGACGCCCACACAGGACTGAAAGGAGGCTTCAAAAAATTACCAAGGAACAGAAGACTTCAGTGCCCGAAGAATGACAGGAACGTCTAAGGACTTGCCTTAGATTTCACGTAGGACAGGGAAAGTGAGGTGTTGCAAAGTGGGGCTCCCTGGGGGTTGCTTCGTGGGCCCGGCTTCCTCACACGGAGGCACATGGAACCATGATCCCCAGGATCCGGGCTGGGTGTCAGGGCACAGGAACCTTAAAATGAGGGTATTTGATGGGGAACAGAACTGTCGTTTCTGAGATGGGCCACAGAGAGGCTGAGAACCCCGCCCTGGAGCCCAGTCCTTGGCGTTGCTGCTGAGACGACATGGGGGGTGGTGGCGAGTTTGGGGTGTGGTAGGAGGCACAGAGTGAGTCTTGATATATCTGTACGCTACTCCTCCTAGAGGTGTGAGAAGGACAGAGGACCAAAGCAGAGAGGAGAGTTGGAGGCCTGGGAAGCTGATGCCTCCACAGCCGGGAGAGACTGAGCGAGGAAACCGGCCAGGGGCCTGCTTTAGAGGCAGAAGGTGAAGGTCCAAGAGGAGCTTCCCGGGGTGGGGGGAGGGCAAGGAGCTTCCCAGGGGGGCCAAGGTCCCTGGGGGGGACCTCCAGCATCAGGCTGAGGGAAGACTGGCCTGACAGGGTGGGGGGCCAAGGGCCGTGGAGGAGGAGGAGGACAGGCCCAGATGTTGCCCCTCAGTAAGTGGCACTGGGGCATGGATTTTGGAAGTGGGGTAGTCACGGGGCTTTTAAGAAGATGGGTGAAGCACAGAAGGCAGGAGGCGTGAGGCTGGTGTGGGGCAGAGGCCTGGGCGGGGGCCGGGGAGGTGCACAGGAAGGTGCTTGAGGGACATGGAGGGCGACCTTCGGGTAGGGGATGGGGAGAACCATATGCCAGACCCCAGAGCAGCAGACTGTGGGGCTGGTGTGTGGGGGGGGGCTGGGCTTCCACTACTCGAGGCACAGCAGCGAGACCCGCGTTTGTTGGATGCGAGGCCACGTCCTTTGTTTCTGTTGTGATCGGGTGGCATTTAGTGCAGCCACAGGGCTGTGCAGACGACAGTGTTGGTTGGCTCCAAGGCGTCTTCCTTGCCCCAGAGGAAATCTGGAGCCCACCAAACAGTCATTCCCGGCATGGCTCCCCCACCCCAGCCACCGCTTGTCTCCTTTCTGCCTGTGGATTTGCTCTTCTGGACGGTTCATAAGTGGACTCCTACAGCATGAAACTTTTTGTGTCTGGCTGTTTTTCACTTAGCATAAGGCTGTTGGTGTTTCAGCCCTCACAGGAGGGTAGTTTACTGACTCCAGAGAGAGAGAGAGACAGAGAGGAAGAGAAAGAGGAACATCGATGTGAGAGAGAAGCAGGGATCGGCTGCCCCGACCAGGGATCGAACCCTCCGCCGAGGGTTTGGTGTGTGGCTGCAGCCACCTGGTCAGGGCTCACTTCACGAGATGTTTTAAGAGTCTTCTCTGCCGTGGGGTGTGTAGTAGCGTTCTTCCTTTCATGGCCGACTGATACTCCATCGTGTGATTCTCCACCCACCGGGGGAGGGATATTGGGGTTGTTTCCACTTGCTGGCGATTGTGACTAGTGCTTCGACGAACACACACGTACCTGTATCCGAGCACCTGTTGTCCGTTCTTTGGGACACACGCCGAGGCCTGGGACCGCTGGACCACCTGTTGAACTTTGTGAGGGCGCCTAGACTGTTTTCCCCGGTGGCTGCACCATTTCACAGTCCCACTGGCAGTGCACGAGGGTTCCAACTTCCGCACAAGCTCGCCAACGCGTGTCGTTTTTCTTTTCTTTGACTACAGCCGTTCTAGTGGATGCAGCGTGGTGCCTGGCTTGTTCATTTTATGCGCTTGTTTTCTCAGTAGTTGAACAGTGGATTCGGAAGGCAGCCACCTACCAGGGGTGGGGGAGCGAGTGGCCCCGAGCCGGGACTAGAACCTTTGCCTCCGCAAGTTCCAGCAGCTCCTCTGGGAGGCTGTGGGATCTCTATGACCAACGGCCTCAGAGAGGCCGCGCAACCTGCTCGGGCACATGCAGCGTCTCCCTGGGGGAAGAGCTCACTGATCCAAAGCCCCCTTGTCCCCTACTTATTCCCTGGTGTCCTTGCAGGCTGGGTCTTGGGAATTGGAAGGGTCCCCAGAGGCGCTTCAATGGCCAAACCTGTCGGAACCAAATTCCTACATGTAGATATTTCTTGGAATAGGAGCCTCTAGTAGTGGATTTGGGAACCTGGCCACGGCTGTGTCTTTTCTGTAACAGCTTCCTGTTTGCTCACCAGTATTTTACGTTTTGGAGTCCCCGCCGGGCGGCGGTTCGCCGGGGAGCGGCGACCCCTGGTGGCGGCTCTGCGCACCCGCGCGGAGGCGCGGCTGCTGCTCCTGCCCAGGACCCCGAGGCTTCTTGGCCAAAAAGCGCACGTGTTGTTCGTTGAGTGTGTGGACCAAGGACCGGACCTGACCCGCGCGCCCTCAGTGACAGTGTGCGAGGGTCCACGACGTCTAGGAACAGGACAGGGGTGCGAGGAGGGAGGGAGGGGCCGTTGCTCAGTAATCCAGGTGCCGGATGAAGCAAGACCCGGGTGCAAGCAGACAGGACCCCAAGTCCCAGAGGCTCTGTTTTTGTTTGTTTGTTTATTTGTTTTGGCTCTCTTAAGGGGTGAGCAGATGGAGGGGCTTGATGTGGGGACGTTTCCTTGACACAGGAGGATGATGAGAGGGGTGACCGGTGGCCCTAGAGCCTCACCAACCTCTTTAGAGCAGGAGCCTCTTTGGATGTCACAGATTCGAGGGTGCAGGGGACCTCTGCCTCCTGTCCTCCTGGCTCTAGTGTGGAGAAGTCTGGGTTGTGAGAGGCGGGGACCAGCCTCTGCTGCCCTTCCCAGGGCTCCTCCGCGGCCTGACCCAGCAGATGTGCGTGACAGCGGTCGAAGGCCTTGCTTCACGCCACCGAGATGTAAGACCGCGGCTCCCGGTCCCGTGCCCTGATGGCTGCCGCAGCACCCATCTGCAGGCCGCAGGGGGCTTCGCACCGTCCACTTATTCTCACTGTTCAGGAGACATTGCAGTGACAGAGCTGTCCGGCCCAGGGTCGCATCTTCTCACTGAGAGCTTTGGGCGAAACTCCAGGGCCCCCGGCCCAGATTCAGACTCTGCAGGAAGGGCTGCTGGACATGCTGGTCGTTTGTGGGAGCTGTTTCTCTCTCCCTGCGAGAAGTTACCTGCTTACCCATCATGGGCCGGTGGCATTTCTGAGTTTGGAAAAGCACACAGAAACTGACCTGTCAAGGAGTCTGAGATTCCATCTAGTGGTCCTTGGCCTTGGCCTTGGCGTAGCCAGATTAGGGATCCCTGGGGACAGCAGGGGCCTGGGGCCCACTCGGATATCTGGGATGGTTCTGGTTGAGTCCATTTACTCAACAATGTGTATTAAGCACCTACTATAAGCAGAGACTTTGGGAGACACCTAGCACACCTCAGTGACGGAAGCAGACCCCGCCCCTGGGCCTCCGCTGTAGCCCGTGAGTCACTCACAGGTCCCGCCCAGCACACAGCAGCGCCGTTGCCCTCAGCCTCTGCCGCATGTGCGTGGCGCATCTTCCCAGATTCTGACAGGATGACAGGTCACAGGAAATCCTAAAAAAGCGAGTGGACTTTGGGTCCAGAAGGAGGGCTTCCTGTGTCTACAGAACAAGGTGGGGGTAGAGTCTGGGGTCGGTGGGTGCGGAGGACCTGGCAGAACACTGGACCTTATGTACCTGCTGATCCCCGAGAGAGGGCTGAGTCTGGCAGCTTCTGCTGCAGAAGGTCAGGGGTCAAAGAGGACTGTGGGTGGGGCCCCAGTTCCCCAGAGGCTGAGTCGTCCTCTAGAGTCCTAGCCCCACCACAGTCCCATCCTGCTGCCTGCCCCTCTCCACACTCACCCCCTGACCACCAGCACCAGGCCCAGAAAGGGAGGTGTGCGGGTGGCCTGCTCACACATCTGTCTCAGGCCTCGGTCCAGATGCCCAGGGGCGGTGAGGGCTGGGCCGGGCCGTGTCCGGGCCCTTTGGGAGAAGTGTCAGTGGCAAGGAGAGACTCACACAGACTGTGTTAAACCTGCTGGATCACCAGGACGGCTACACAGGGCCCAGGGGTGGGATGCGCCCTAGCATAGAGCCCAACAAGGGACTACGGGAAGACAGGGCGGAGGGAATGGCCAGGGCTTGGACTCTGCGGCCCACTTGCCTCCCTCAGGGCCATATCTCTGCGGTGGGAACCTGGCCGGATCAGGTGTGAGATTTCGACCAACCCCTGCACTTTCTTATTTCGAGCTGGAGTTTTGTCTATGAGCAGATCAGCTGGCCTGGCTCAGACCTCTTCTACCTTCTCCAGACCCAGCTGCAGCATCTGGAGTCCACTGGGGCAGGGCTGGAAGGTGAGGGTCCTGGGCCGGGTTTCCCCTAAAGGCATGGTGCCTTCCTGCCTTCGGAGAGGCGCTGTGAGCCTGTTCCTTATTCTGCTCCAGAACCAGGTCCCGAGCCCCAGCGAGCTCCAGGGCCAGAGCCTGGTCTGGCCCTGGCTCCACCCCAGTGCAGGAGCAGCAGCTCCCACCTCCCCCACAGCGGGAGCACCTGGACCACTGGCTCTGGTGTGACTTCCAACTCCAGCCCCAGAGTGTGACCCCTGGGCTGTGGCACCAAGAATCTGCCAGGCGAGGAGAGGCCCAGACTCCTGGGGTTCCCTCCAAGGCCAGTGGTGGAAGAGTTGACCCTAAAGGGCGAAGTGGACAGCAGGGACCGACGGGGCTGGGGGCGGTCAGGCTTCCCCTCCGCCACCAGCTGCCCTGGCCTGCCTTTACCTACCCAGAAACCTCTGGTCTAGGTCCCAACCCCACTACCAATGGTGTGACCCGGGTACTTTCCTCACCCACTAGCCCTCGCTGTCCAGCCGTGCAGAGTGGAGGGGACGCGAGCAGTGCCTGCTGCACAGAGCAGCCAGGCGGATTCGATGAGGCAGAACAGGAGGCTGTGCAGGCCCTGGCCCTCTGGGTGGGGGAGGGGAGCTCACTGCAGCCTGGTGAGTCACCAACCCGTCTGCTCAGGAGACTCAGCAGAAATGGAGTAGGCCCGAGATGGGCACTTGACCACGAGGGAGACAGGTGCACGCAGCCCATGGCTGAGGCCACATCTGAGTGGGCCATGGGACCAGAGGGCTGAGCAGGGTGCTGGAAGATGCCCTGCTGGGACAAGCAGGCTTGAACTGCATCCTGGAGCTCCGAGGCAGTGGGGATGGGCTGGGTGTAAACACCCCTCTCCCTTCCTGGCCAGTGTTGGACTCTGGGTGGTCCGGGGCTGGGCATCCTCGGTGGACAGAGAACTAAACCCAGGGACCCCCACGAGACTTGTGCCACATCCTTGGCTTCCTGAGCTCCAGCTCTGACCAGTGGCCACTGCCAGGGGCTTGGGGCACTGTGGCCACTGGGCTGAGGGGTGGCAGGTCTGGTGACACTCTCCCTTCTTCCGGGAGCTGGTCACACAGGTGGTGCTGCACCACTGGCTGGGATCCATATGGTCCCAAGGGAGAAAGCCTGGAATGAGCACCTGGCACCCACCGTCTGTGCGGGCATCACCCAGTTCAACATGGGGCCAACTGCATAGTTACCACCTGCCTCAGAGCCCCAGAGCTATGGCCCAGAAAGGGGCTGGGACAGTGGAGTGCCTCACCGAGGTAGCCATGGTGGAGGTGGCTAGGGAAGGTCCCTGGTGCTTTCTCCGCCATCAGGACCCACATCTGTAGCCTGAGCCCCTGTCCAGGCCCCCTGCCGGGGGCCCCTGACCTTAACTCTCAGCTCTCAGCAGTGGGAGGCTCACTTGCTACCTCACTCCTTCCTCTAGTTGAGCTGAAACCCTCCTCGGTGAATGTTGCTCTTTGGGTCCTAACTGTGGCCCCCCTTGGCTGCCTGAGCACCTGTCCCCCTCAGGAGGGGCTGAGGCCAGGGCCACCATGGCTCCTGCACCCCAGTTCAGAGCTCACCTCTTCCCTCCCGCAGACTGAACCCTCAGGGACTTCTCGCTGCTAGAGATGTGGGGGAAAGTTTCCAGTGGGTAGGTCCCACTCCATAGGAGGAGCAGGGTGCTGAGGGAGCTCCATATGTCTTCCAAAGTCCCCACAGCAGCTGGGACCTCCTGGGAGACAGCCAACCCTGGGGACTGGGCTGGTGTGCAGGGCCTGGAACCTCCCTGGAACCTCTGGCCACCAATTCTGCTTTGGGAATCAGTTTCCTTAAATGTCAGATTCTGGGTTGAGCCAAATTGGAGACTCTCAGGTGTTTCTAGCAAGAGAACCCTATGCCACCAAAACCAGTCAAAACAAAGCTGGTCAATAGAGGTGGGGCCGGAGGCTCAGGTGACGACATGAGAGCCCTCACTGTCCCCCAGACACCGTCCTGCTCAGGGGAGCCCAGGGAAGACGCCCACCCAGGCATTTTGAAAGTTTCTGGTTCTCACATAAAAGGAATTCCTGCTTAGTCCCTCACACTAGTACTCAGTGCCTCCTTCCCTCTCCCCTTCCTCTGGGGGACGCTCTCCCGAACATTTAAAAACTTGTTAGAATGGACAATGAGGGGGTGTCAGCCAGGAGGTGCTGGTGGCCCCGATCCAGGGAGGGGCCTGTGCCTGTGAGCAGGGCCTCCCAAAGGGAAGGGGAAGAGGAAGGGAACGCGGGCAGGTGCAGGACGGTGCTCTGGACTGAAGAACAGATTTTAACCGGCGGGGGGCACAGGCAGGGAGTAGAAGTGGGGAGGTCAATGTTACAGGAATCTGGTGCTGGTTGTGCTCCTGCAAAGGGCCGAACCACCTCCTCCTCTCCACCTGCCCCCTTCCCAGCTGCCTGCTCAAGTCCCGCCCCAAACCCCAGCCAGGGGAGAGTGTGTGGCAGGGTCCCTTCAAGTGGGATGACCAAGACTCAACCCAAACCTGCAAAACCTATGGGATTCCTGTTTGTCCGGGGTACAGTGTGTACATGCTTTTCTGGCCCATCTTGGCACATTTAGGCCTTGGTTCTGGACTTTGAACTGGGGTAGAACCAGTCTTCTTCAGTTTAAATACTTGTAAAACGCAGTTGACAAGTAGTGTTTCTGCCTCATTTACCGAATGCGAGCAATAATTAAGATGAGGCATGTAAAGGGCTTAAAATAGGAATTATATCAAAGTGAGCTTATTACCAAGTCTGGATTCTCTCTCTCTCTCTCTTTTTTTTTTTGATTCTCCTATTAATGCAGAGTAGGCAGAGCCCGTAAGCAAGGAAAATGTGGTATTTGCTGCCACCTCGTGGACACTTTTTGAATAATACTTCAGTCGCTGAGGACGGCGGGGGGGGGGTTGGCGGGGGGAGTAATCTCTGCTGCCATCTCGTGTTCACTTTGTGAATAGCACCTGAGTGAAAGTAATCAGGAACCGCTCTTTTCTGCTGCTAGTGTGCACTTCGAGAATAAAAGTGGATGGAGGCCACCAGGAAAAGCTCTATTTTCTGTGCATCTTGAGAATGACACCTAAGAGGAAGTTACCAGAAAAAGGTTTTCTCTGATGCCATAAAGTGTTTAACCAACTAGTGAATAACACCTGCGGATGTCATCATACAATGTTATACTCTGCTGCCATCTAGTGTGCATCGTGGGAATAAAACCTGTGTGTAGCTCAAAAGGAAAAGCACTTCATGCCCTATCCCATGCAACTAGTAACAACTAAATGTGTATTATCACAAAATGTTATTCCCTGCTGCCACCTAGTGTGCATTTTGAAAATAACACCTGAGTGGGGGGCCAGCAGGAAAAGTTTTTCTCTGCTGCAGAGTTGCCTGCTTCTTAGAAATAACACCTGAGGTCCTACCCTGACTGGTGTGGCTCAGTGGTTTAGGCCTTGCCCTGCAAACCAAAAGGCCAATGGGTCAGTACCTGGCCTGGGCACGTGCCTGGGTCGTGGGCCAGGCAAGTGATCAATGTTTCTCTCACTTTCTCCTTCCCTTCTTATCTCTCTAAGAATAAATAAATAAATAAAATGTTTTTAAAAAATGTAACATCTGAGGCCCTGGGCAGGTAGCTCAGTGGGTAGGAGTGTCATCTGGATGCGCCAAGGTTGCGGGCTCAGTCCCCTGTCAGGGCCCACACAAGTACCAACCAATGAGTGCACTGGTAAGTGGGAAAAACAAACTGATCTCTCTCTCTCTCTCTCTGTCTCTCTGTCTCTCTCTCTCTCTCTCTCTCTGTCTCTCTCTTTCTCTCTCAAAATCAGTCAGTAAAAGAAAGTTTAAAAGGTAACACCTGAGTGGAGGACACTAAGAAAAGCTATTCTCTGCTTCCATCTTATGTGTAACCTGTGAACAACAGCTGAGTGTTTGCCATCACAAAAAGTTATTGTCTGCTGCCTAGTGTGCATGTTGAAGCTAACAACCGCGTTCAGTTCAAGAGGAACAGCTCTGCTATACTCTAAAGTGCACATGGGGAAACAAATCTGAGAGGCAGGCACCAGGAAATGCACTACTCCACAGCCATCTAGTGTGCAGCCAGTGAATAACAAGGGGTTACGAAAATTTATTCTCTGCTTTTATTTAGTGTGCATCTAGTGAGTAACATCTGACTGGTTCTTGTCAGTAAATGTGCCTCTCTGCTGCCATCTACTGTTCACCTTGGGAATCATACCCAAGTTCAGGTTGAAGAAAAGCCCTTTTTTGTTGCCATCTAGTGTGCATGTTAGAAACACCACAGCAAAGTTGGTCAGGAAACGCACTTCTGTGCTGCCATCTAATGTTAATCTTTGAAATAACAGCCTTAGGGAAGTTCGTTGATCTACAGAGGGGCTGCCCCTAAGCTTTGCTGGGGGGGGGGGGGGTGGCGGGCAATCCTGGGGAGACTGCACCTAAATTAGTGGATTCTGAAGTGGACTATAGGTGCTTATCAAACCTACATAGAAGAATTCAGGGCCATTCCTCCCTGCTCACACTGTCCACTTTCGGCGAGTGCCCTCTGGCTCCCCTGTGTCTACCTGAAGACACACACACTCAGATCCTCATCATACTGCCCACTCTAGCCTGACTCCCCCCACTAACAACATTCCACACTCTCCTACCCGGCATATTTTGGTCTACAAAATGACACCCATAGAATATTTTATAGTGGTTGCAGAATAAGACTGTACCAGAATCCCCTGTTAGTGGACTTTGATTTTAAAATGTGTCCAGTTTTTTGCTGTGATATGTAAAGCTGGCATCAACAACTTTGTAACTAAATCTTAATTACTTCCACAGGGCGGAAGTGGAATTGCTGGTCAGAGGGATGTGTATTTTGATGTGTTTCTGAGTGGCTGAGTTTATACTCTGGCCGGCAGTTTCTGAGAATTCTGACGTTTTCTCCACGTGGCTGTGAACCGGAGCCATCGTGGCCACCTTCGGAAACAGTGACATCCAGACCTGGACTCAGAACCCCTGAGGTTCTGGTTTTGAGGCTCTGAGTTGCAACCAAGATTTGTAGTTTTGAAAGGCTCCTTGTGAGATTTTGATATGCAGCCAATTTGAGAGGAGAAAGTGGTGTTTCATTATTTTAATTACAATGTTCTTCTGGAATTGTTTCAGACAGTCAGATTTGGGAGAAGTGGCCCCAGAAATAAAAGCCTCTGAGAGAGGAGCGGCTGTGGCCATCACAGGTATGGCTGGAAGAGTCGGAAGTTTTTTCATTTGGAAATTGTTGCGACTGGAGAACATTTCATTCCTGTTCTGCCCCCTTGTCCAATGTGCATGACGGTTGGAGGCCACAGTTTCAAAAATTAGAAATAAAACATTCCTAGTGATGTGGGCATGAAAGACACTGTTCTATCAACAGTTACTTTTTGAGGGCCCAGTTTCAAGTGGTCAAAGGAACCTTGACCCTGGAGAATGTGCATGCTGCACGAAGCCCAGAGACTGGTGCCTGGGCCCCTTCCGTCTCCCTGGTGTGATCTCAGGTAGCTCACCCTCCACCTGTGTTTCCATTTCCCTCCACGCAGAGGGAAGTCTTACCCTCCCTTCCATGGGAACCACAGCCACATCGGGGGGATGATGAAGGCAAAGTCAAAACAAAACAAAACCCAGCCAAATGTTGGCAATTTCCTATATTCAACCAAACAGAAACAATGACAGCTATTCATCTGACAGCTCTGTGAGAGCTAGTACTATCAACAAACCCATTTTATAGATGATGGAACTGAGGCTGAAGTGTGCAGAGATTGTTATGCCAGGCCCAACTCCACAGCCTAGAGCCTAGGTTTTTTTCCACTACTGTGCTGAGTCCTGAAATAAGACATCCAGTGTTGCTACTTTTCCCTGTGACGTTAGTAATGACTGGAGACCGTGCTGATGCTCTGGTCCGGGGACCACAGGCCCTGTGATACAGATCCTGGCACAGGGGGAGCCCTGCCCTCATCCTCGAAGGACTGGATCGAGTGTTTTTTTTTTTAAAGATTTTATTTATTTATTTATTTTTAGAGAGAGAAGAAGGGAGGGAGAGAAACATCGATATGTGAGAGACACAGCCATTGGTTACCCCCAAACCCAGGCCTGTGCCCTGACTGGGAGTCAAACCATGACTGAAGGTCTGCAGGCCGCCACTGAATCCACTAAAACCACACCAGCCAGGGTAAACTGGGTCAAGTTTTAATCAAAATGGATTTTTTTTCACTTGTAGCTAGATCCAGGAGTTTCTTCTCTTTTTTAAAAAAAGTAATATTATTTGAAAATATTACAGAAAGTAAACTGTGATGGAAAAATATTTTTAAATTAATTAAAAACGGTTTAAAAAGTCAAACAAGTTTTCAGAAATATATGTTCGTTATAGAAAATACAGATAAACCAAAAGAAAAGAAGTGACACATGATCATACTGTCCAAAAATAAACGACTAACTTTTGGAATACTTTTACATTTTTTATTGTGTGTACACAAGTATATGATTTTTTTTTACAAAAATGGCATCTAAGTGACAGTTTTTCTGACCTGGTTTCCATGTATCGAGAGGACTTTAATGTAGTAAATATAATCCACATTGTAGTAATAATAATAGTAACAGTAATAATAATAATAAAATTTGGAGACAACTCAAGCAGCCTCATTTGTAGAACCTAAGAAGACACTCCAAGGGAAGGCTTGGGGCCCCGTTGTCGCCCTCAAGACCCCGGTTTGAGACTTAGGGTGAAACCTCTCGCTCAGCATCCTCCAACCTCCGGATCTGAACCAGGAAGCCAGGCGGAGGGGTGCAGAAACCAGCATCCGCGGTGCGGCCCTAGCCGCGAGGCCCCGCCCCCAGCCGCGAGGCCCCGCCCCAAGGCTCTTCACTGGCCGGGCGACTTGCACCCCCGCGCCGGCTTCGATTTGGGCTCGTCCGCGGTGCGGCCTCCCGGCGTTGACCTTTGCCCGGCCGTGCGCGGGTACGTCACGGGCTGCCCTTAGCCGAAGATGGCGGCGTCGGCGTGCTGCCGAGGCCTCGGGCCCCGGGTGAGTGGATGGTGCCGGTGCGGGCGGGACAGGCGGGTCGGGGGTGCCTCGGTTTCTGCGTCACGCTCTCCCGTTCACACACAGGTGCTTTCCTGGAGCCACGCGCTGCCGTGTGCCTGGCGCGCCCTGCACGTCTCCGCCGCGTGCGCCAAGGTGAGCGGTCCGGGGCCGGGGGTTGGGACGAGGGGCGGAGGGGACGCGGGCCGGAGGGGACGCGGGCCTGGGTCGCAGCCCGGGGTGGGGCGCGCGGACTCACGGCCGCCTTTTGCTCGTAGAATCGGGCGGCCCGGGTCCGAGTGGGCAAAGGGGACAAACCGGTGACGTACGAGGAGGCGCACGCTCCTCATCACATCGCCCACCGCAAAGGCTGGCTGTCGCTGCACACAGGTGAGGGGACCCCAGGCCGCCCCGGAGGTTCTGGGCTGTGACTCTCTAACCCAGACGCCACCCGAGCAGGTGCCCGATGTTCATTCCGGCCAGTAGTCGGTGACCAAATCCGAAGTCGGTTCCGTACGTGCAGAGAAGCGACCAGGCAGAGGCGGGTCAGGAGTGTGGACCTGGGTTTGGAGGATGCAGATCTGGCTCTGTTGGCGGGGAGCAAGGACTCCGATCCACCTCCTCGGAAATGACATTCGGGACTCGAGGCGGGAGTTGCTTTTGCTTTGCTGTCTGTCCGTCACCTGTGATTGATAGAGTGGCTCAGAGCCCGCAGAAGCGGCGGGGACACGCGCGACAGTGCGCTGTGCACACTGCAGTTCCCGTGGAGGCAGGGATTTTTCTGTCTTCTGTGTTCGTGAAAGTGCCTACTCTTGACACTTGCTCGGTCGTTCTCAGACACGGCCGTCTTCCCAGCTGAGGTTGAACAGGGTTCTGTGCTCTTTTTTAAGAAAAAGGTTATTTATTCTTTAAATTTTTAAATTGAGCTTATTGGGGTGACGTGGGTTAGTGAAGGTACACAGGCCTCAGTGCACAGACCTGTAAAACATCACCCGTTTAGTGAGCTCTCTGACCGCTCACCACCCCGAGTCAGGTCTCATCCCGGGCTCTGCCCTCTTGTTTCAGCGCTTCCCGAGGTTTCTCAGTGCCACGTTTTCGCAGTTTGGTCGGTGACTCCACTGCCGTAAAACGGCCGGGGACGCTGACCTGCTGGTCTAGGGTCCTGAGGGTGAGGAGGCCATGACGGCAGACTCTACAGAGAAAACGCGCAGGTCGGGTTGGCTGCCCCCAGGCCCGAGCCCTGGTGCGGCTGGGAGACTTCAGTGGTAACCGGCCGTGCAATAGACAAGGCGTCTTTAGATGGAGACACACACGACGGGGTACACCCCGTGTTGATCTGTTGGCAACAGTAGTGCGACCAAAGGCTCGTGACCCTGTGTTCCCGCAGGCGCTGTGGCTGAGGGTTTGCTCCTCGGTTGCTCACAGTGGCGTTGCCGTGGAACAGGGCTCCTGTGAATTAACCACAGTCACCTGCGTCTTGCTCAGTGTGAGAGTTTTCAGCTTGGATGTTTGCTGCGCCCCTACGTAGAGGAATTGTTTAAAGGCTCTTGTCCCTTCACCCTCCCCGGGGTCTGGTTCTGAGGTTGGAGGTGGGTGTGGAGGCCCAGCGGAAACTCTGCGGGGTGCAGCGGGTGCAGGGTCCCCACTGGGAATTCACTGGGTGAGGCCACGGCCCTGGCTGGTGAGAGAGCTCATGCCCCAAACCTCGAAGGAGCTGGTGGCCTCGTCTCCAGCCTGCGGGGTGACCAGTGTGCTAAGGCAGACAAGACAGAGTGGGAAAGGGAGTGAGGGAGTGAGGTCATCTGAGTTCTGTGTCCTGGCCAAGGCCTCATGCTTTCCCTTTGTGAAACAAGGAGAGGGCGACAGTACCTAGTTGGGGAGTTTGATGAAATGATGCACTTTGAATTTTAAAGCGTTGCTCTTATTCCACTTACAGAAGAGAAGAGGCAGGGTTGGGGTGGAACTGGGTGCCCTGTGCTGTTATCGGGTGTTACCTCTGCAACTCTGGCCGATTCCGTGGTGCCCTTCTCTGTTCAGGTAACCTGGATGGGCAGGACCACGCTGCAGAGCGCACGGTGGAGGATGTTTTCCTTCGCAAGTTTATGCTGGGCACCTTCCCCGGCTGCCTGGCCGACCAGCTCGTCCTGAAGCGCCGGGCTAACCAGGTGGAGATCTGCGCGCTGGTCCTGAGGCAGCTGCCTGCACACAAGTTCTACTTCCTCGTGGGCTACAGCGAGACCCTGCTGTCCCACTTCTACAAGTGTCCCGTGCGTGTGCACCTGCAGACGGTGCCCTCGAAGGCTGTGTATAAGTACATCTAGGACGCTCACCTTTTTTGCATCAAGCTCTAGCGTGCAAAGCACAGAGACGTGTGGGAAGGGGGGAGGTGGAAATGGGGAAACACAGCCCTGCAGAGTCCCCAGACTCCACTTTCAGTGCTGCTGTGGAGTAGCGGACTGTCCCTGTTGTCTGGCCGCCCGGTCCGCCTTTACCCTTTAGGTAGAAGAACTCAGGGTTTCCCTGGGGGCGCTGGGGTCCCGGGAAGGGGCCACTTACCACGGCTGCCGTCGCAGCTTTCAGGTGTGTGGAAGGTGTTACTGGCTGCAGTCACATGGCTTTCACCCGGGTCTCTGGTACTCGTTCGTCGTGCATAACTGAAACTTTAATCCTGGACCAGCGCCTCCCACTCCCCTCCTCCTGCCCCGGGTGGCCAGCCCTCTGCTCTGCTGCTCTGTCGGCTGCTGTCGGCGCCGCGTGAAAGCGGGACCGCGCAGAGTCTCGTTCTGGGTTGGGCTCATTCCACTTACCGTGCCGTCCTCGGTTTATCCACGTCCCAGGTGGAAGGACGTCCTTTATCGTGGCTGAGGGACATTCTGTCGTGTGTGTGCCACGTGTCAGTCCACCCACTGATGGGCACGAAGGCCGCTCCCGTGTCCGGGCCGCTGTGAATAACGCTGACACGGACTCGCAGGTGTGCGTGTGTGTCTGTGCTGCTGATTCCACTTCTTCCGGGCGGACCCCCGAGGAGGAGTGGCCGGGTCCCACGGTGGACCCAGTTTTGCTTTCTGAGGAGCCTCCAACCCGTCTGCCACAGGCTGCTCTAAACCACGTTCCTCCCTTTTCTCTGAAGGGAGCACAGCTGCGACTGGGGGAGATGGCAGTTGTCGCAGAGACCTGGCCCCCGTGTGATGTCACGGGGTTCTGGGCCAGTCCCGGCTTGTCCCACGACTGTCAGGTCACTTGTCTCTCATGTCGTAGTCACACCGAGTCATATCTGTTCTACAGTTTTTGCATTCTTCTTATTTCGGCATACGCTGTTACGGAAGCATAGTCCCACCCTAACGAGTGGTGTGCCAAGGTCCCAGCGTGTCCAGTACTTACTTAATTGGAGCAAACGGAGAATGCAGAACACGGGGAGAAAGGAGAGACGAGGAGAGGACAGAGAACACAGAAAACAGAAAAAATGCAAACAGAACGGACACAACGTGGAAAACGGAGAGAACAAGCACCATACTCATGCGTATTTTTAATAGGACATCACCCATTTTCTCTAGCTTTTCAGTTTGAGGCAATAGGTTTTTCTTAGTTGACTATTAATTTCTCTATTTTTTGAAAAGTAATTAATAAACATTGATGCACCATTATTAACTAAAATGTGTATTTTATTCAGTTTACCGCATTCGAGGCTCAGTCCCAGTGCCGGTGCCTCTGTGTGTTAGAGCCCTGACGGGTCTCCCACCAGAGAGGCTGATGTTGACCGAGGGTCCCTGGTGACGGAGTGGGGTGGGGTGGTCTGAAATAAAACCAGGAGAAAGAAGTGGGGCTCGAGAAAGGGTCTCAACTCTGTGCCGATGAGGGAGACTATTCTCTAGGCTGGGGTGGGGGAAGCTGTCGGCAGTTCTCATGCTCCGGAAGGGACAGGATCAGATCCCTAATTTTGAAAGATCAGGTGGTCACGGTGTGGAGGTTGGCTTGGACGAGCCGGGACAGGAAGCAGCGGGAGCAGTGAGAGGGCTGCTGCGGGGTGCTGTGGGGTGGTGCTGGCCTGAGCTGAGGTGGAACCCGAGTTTGCGGAGGAGCAGGGGTGTGAGGACCAGAGAGAGGCTGTGGTCAGTGCTGCCCTGAGGAGGAAGCCAGGCCGGTGCAGGAGTGAGTGCCCCCGGGGAGCTGGACTCTCTGGGCGCCAGTAGGAGAGTGCATTCTGCTGGAACGACACTATTTGCTAAACTCTTGATTTATTCAGCCCATAGAAGGTCAGAAGGGATACAGAAGGGAAGAGGGAGGGAGAGTGAGGCTGACCGCACGTTGGGCAGGAGCTAAACATCCCGCCTCCCTGAATCCTCCCAGCTGCCTAGAGGGGTCGGTTCCGCCATCTGGCTGAGGAGGAGACTGAGTTTCCACGGATTTGCCTGAAAGGGCACAGCTGGTGGGCGGTGGAGCCAGGAGTCAGCTCTGTGTGCTGCCACCTAGTGTGCAGCCAGTGAATAACACTTGAGGGCCTGTCCTGAAAAGTGATTCTCTGCTGTGACCTGGAGTCCACCTGGGGAGGAACACCTCACTGGTTCTCACCGACAAAGCACTTCTCTGCTGCCATCTCGTGTTCACCTTGGGAATAATACTCAAGTGCCGGTCATGGAGAAAAGCCCTTTTTTGTTCCCATCTAGTGTGCATGTTATAAGTAGCGCCACAGCGAAGCTCGTCAGGGAATGCACTCCTCCGCTGCCACCTAAGCTGCACCACTGATAGCAGCTCTTCTCTGAGGCCGCCTGGTGTGCAGCCGGCGAACACCACCGTAGGGTTCCAGGACGTCGGGGTAGGAAGTCACTCACTGCTGCCATCTAGTGCTCACCTTTGAAATAACGTGAGTGTAGCTCACAATACAGTTTCTCAGCTGGCGGCACCTGTGCCACCAGGAAGTAGCAACGGGCTCTACCACTGTCTGGTGAGCATCTTGAAAGTTACGGGGCTGCGGTCCCCCCGAGGCCTGCTGGGGGCCAACCCTCAGGGGTCCGTATCCCCTCTTCCTAGAACTTCCACCTTTGCTCCCCCTCTGCCTCCCTATACCTAGGGCCCCTGTACCTGCCTGTGGTCCTTCTCTCTCTGTCACCATGCAGGCCAACCCTGCACCCCAACACTGGTTCTGAAGACTCAGGCTAGGACACCCTGCACTCCACGTTAGCCTCACCCGGCCCAGGGGTCCCCACACTTCTCAGGCCCGCACCATCTCCCCAGCTGCCTGTGGCCCCTCTTTTCCCACCTGTGACTATACCCACAGGACTGGGATGTCACACCCCTCCCAAAAGCCACAGCCCCACAGCGCAGCTCACACTCGTGTTCCCAGATCTCCCCCACGTCCCCAACCCCACAGCCCTGCCCTCCACTGAGGCGCGAGGACAGGCTGTGCCTGCTCTCGGTCTGATCGGTGCCCGCGGTCTCTCCTCAGCGGCCCCTGGGGGCCCCCGTTCAGGCAGACCCTGCGAGGGAGCCCGTGCGCTGTCCAAGGCCAGGCTGCTGCGCACGGGGCCTGCAGGTCCTCACCAACCCCGACAGCTGGCAGTACCACACCTGCGGGGGCTCCTTGCTGAATGCCCAGTGGGTGCTCAGCACTGCTCACCGCTTCAGGCTAAAAAGTACATGTGGGAACATGGGGAGGGGGCTCTTCTGAAGGCCTCTGGTCAGGGATATTCTCCTGGGGTCTCTGCAGAGTGTCCCTGGGGCTCTGGGCCTGGAGGCAACGAGACTGTGAGCACGCAGACCCTGACCCCTGCTGGGGGAGGCTCTGAGGGTTGCGTCCACAGCTGTGCACGGGGAGGACGGCCTGGCTCCCCCTGTGCCCACAGAAAAGCCCATGACTGGAGACTGGTTTTCGGAGCAAGGGAGATTGAGTCCGGCAGCAACCAGCCAGTGAAGCCGCCTCTCCAGGAGAGATTTGTTGAGAAAATCATCCTTCACGAGAGCTACTCGCCCATCTTGGAGGCCAACGACATCGCTCTCTTGAAGATCACCCCTCCCGTTGTCTGCGGCTCCCTCCTCGGACCAGCTGCCTGCCCCAGTTCTCAGCAGGCCCACCCCGAGTGTCCCAGTCCTGCTGGGTGACCAGCTGGGGATTCTTGAGGGAGAACGGTGAGTACAGGAGCCACTCCCGGGGGCACTGCGGGTCGTGCTCGGGGTGGACGTTGAGGTGGAACGGGAGTGGTGGAGGCCTGGCGGAGCAGCTGTCCTCGCACGGTGCCTGGACAGCTCCCATCACGGCCCGTTTCCAGCTGGAGAAGCTGTGGGTGGGAGCCGAGGGCCGGGTCACAGCCACGCCCGGGGAGGGCAGTGGGGCAGGCACAGGGGTGACCTGGCATTTTGAGAGTGGGGTCAAGGCTGTCCGTCCTGGGGGCCTGGACCCCGTGAGCTGCATTCCGGAATTGGGGAGAAAAGCTCTAGGCAGGGTTTTGTAGCTGTAGGCCAGTCCTTTCCCTCTCTGGGCCTCAGTTTCTCCACCTGTGAGCTGAAGGGCCAGAGCCCAGTGCTTCTTTCCCCACCCCTGGCAGTCCTAGCCCCTCATGCACCCCACTCGCCACCACTGCTCCAGGGTGTGTCTGGACTGGCAGGGGCGTCCCGGGGGCAGCACGGTCTGGCAGCAGGGCAGGACCACACCATGGTGGCCTCTACACGCAGAGGCGGTCGCCTGAGTTGTCACCCGGTCACGTCAGGGAAGGTGAGGGTGTGAGTGACACTTAGTTCTCAGTGTCTCCAGTTACTTGGTAACAGAAAATTTACGTTTCCGAATTAAAGGCGGTTCAGCCACTTGGCGTTTAAAATTCCCCCCTTTTTGGTAGTCCCCGAAGCCAGTTGTTTCAGGGTTCCTCCCTGACTTGTCCTCGGCTCCCTGAGGCTTGCTCTCAGTTTCTGGCAGGGCCACCACCTGATGCCCCAAGCAGGGCGACTCTGCAGACGCCCTTGCTTTCTCTGGCTTTGGCTGACCCACGACCTGCCTCCTGGCCAGGCGTCCGTCTCTGGCTGGCTGCGGCTGTCCGAGGCTCTGCCGTGGGCGCGCCTGTGTTCTGGTCCCGCCCCTCCACTAGGGCCCGACTGGTCTGCTCCCCATCTGCCTGGCAGGTGGTGTCCAAACACACCCACTAGGCTGTGTTCTGACTGAATGCTTTTTCCTTCCTGTGTTCCAAATCCTTGGTTTGAATCCCGGCTTCCTCCCCTCCGTGGATGGTTCCCTGTAGATGTTTTTTTATTTCACTTTGTGTAAACTCCATTTCTTCCTTTACATTGTTGCCGTACTCAGTGAGCTCTTCGAGCATCCTGATCACCAGTGTTTTGAACTCTGCATCTGATAGGCTGGCTGTCTCTGTTTCGTTTAATTATTTTTCTGGGGTTTGGTTCCATTCTTTCATTTGGGCCACATTTCTTTGTCTTCTCAACTTGGCAGCCTCCCTGTGTTTGCGTCTGTGTACTAGGTGGAGCTGCTTTGGCCTCCTGTCTTAGTAGCGTGGACCAAAGGCACCTGCAAATTGTGTGGGGCAGAGCCTTAGGGCAGGGCAGCCCGCTTCACCACTTCCTGGCTTCTGTGAGGGGACAGCTTGGAGAGGGGACAGTGCCGCTGCCTGGCTTCTGGAGGTTTGCCCGGCACTGGCCCTGTGTGCAGTCACGTCACCCACTTCCCATGTGTGACTTGCGGTCGTCCAGCTGTTGCCCGGGTGCCGAATGCCAGAGTGGGTGGGTATGTGTAAGTCCCAAGTCCGTGCGGGCCCTTTAAGTGGAGTCTCCTGAAGATCGGGCAGTTTCTTCTGCTGCCCCACCCCCCATGGGTTTTTACAGCCAGAAGTTACGGGGCCTTATCTTCCTGGCGCTGGAACCCTGGGCTGTGCGGTCTGGCCGGGGGCTGGGATCCTTCGATCCTGAGGTGCCCCTCCCGATCTTTGTCCACCACACGTGAACGTGGGACCGCGCATTCCGCCACTTCACCGCACCACACCGGGTCTCCACCCCTCCTACCGGTCCCAATGGTGTGGCTTCTTCAGACCCTTGGCCGCTGGACTCCCACATGGCTCGATTTTCTGACGGATCTGGGTGCTGTTCACTCTGAGGCCTGGTTGTGTCCGTAGTTGTGCGAGGAGACGAAGCGTATTTGCTGACACCTCCGTCCGGATGGGAAGTCTGAGCCCTGGCGATCGTGGTTTCTTCCTTGATGGAATCTCTCTGATACAACTAAAATGAAGATATGAAGACTCGAAGGGTCAAAGATGGGAAAGTCATTTCTACGTGTCCGGGAAGCCTTGCGTGTGCGAGGGGAGTGTAACTTCGGTTTGTTTGTCTTCTGAGGACTCCGAGCACCCTTCCTTCCTGCTGCCGTTGTCACTGGAAGTGGCCCTGCACCCCCACACCCTCGGTGGCCTTCGCCTGAGGTTGTGCCGGGACTGATGACCACAGGCGGAAGGTACTCTCAGAGCTTGTCTGAGTGGTTCTCTGGCAGAGCAGGAGGCCGGAAGAATCACTCTGAAACGCAGGAAGCAAGACAGAGCTTACTTTCTGCCGCAGGCGGACGGCTGGAGGTTTCCATTGTCTCTCAGCTGCCCGGCTGCCTGAGCATCTTACTTTAGTGCTGATCGAGGGTCCGAGGTGCTGCCCTGGGCACTCGGTGAATGAAATGGGACGAAGCTGGGAGCTGAGCTATTACTCAACAGCTTTTGTTCTTAACGCCGATGGGCACAGTTAATGTGGAATCGTCACTCAGGGCGTGGTTGTCCTCGCGTCCTGCAGTGTCGTGTTAACACAACTCAGGACAGACAGAGCAAGACCACGGAAAACCTGCCGGTGCCTCACGGACTTCGACGTGGGATCTGCACACTCGGCGTGAGATACGCTCTTACACTGACGTTCTGCAGTTGTTATATTATATTGTTATGTTATGTTATGTTATATTAACAGGATGACTTGGTGGTTCGTTCATCTCAGTCTTCAGAGGTGTAGCTTGAGATCGGATTGAAGGAGCGGAAACCCCATTCGGCTGTTCAAATAGCTGGGGTTCAACCCACTGGAACGTTGCTCGTCAGTGAGGCTGAGACTGGGCCTCTCGAGCTTTAAAGTGACCCCGGTCCCACGTCACGCCCCGGTCCCTCTGTTCACTGTCCCTCCCTCCTCGGCCCTGGTGGTGTGAGTCTCTGCACTTCTGCTAACGGCTGTTCAGCTTTGAAAGGAGCCTGGTCCAGCCGTGACACCGCCAGAGACTGAGCGAACAAGCCGTTCCGCTTCTCTTTCTTGGGCTGCATCTGGAACCACTATTCGATAAGCACACGGACGTGACTCTGTGTCGGACACGGCGTGGGGCCACCGCCCCTGACGGCGGGCGGCTCTTGTCCCTGACCCCTTCCTGCACGTCAGCGCTGCCTGGCCTTGTCTCTGCACCTACGACCTGGTAATCCTCATTTCCTTAGGGACTCCTGACAGCAAAACCCTTTCATGGGCCTACTGGCCATTTGATACTTTGTTTTGTAATCGTTGTTTTGTTGCTCTATTAGAGTTGTCCCAATTTCCCCGCTGCTCTCCCCTGACCCACCCCCTGCTCCTACAGTCTATCCCCACTGCCTTTTTGAAGCGTTTTTAGTCTTGGGAAATGTTCCTTGTGTGCTTCAAAAGTGTGTGTGTTCTGCAGTTCTGGGTGAATGTTCTGTAAGTGCTAGTTGGCCCAGTGGGCTGACAGTGCTGTGTGTCTTCCAAGTCCTTCTGAGTTTTGGCAACGTCGTCCCTCCTTCCCTCTGCGCCCAGGAGCAATTCCCGGCTAATGGACTTCCTGAAATGCACTCCGGCCCGCTGCACCCGGACTGTGGGCCCTGCCAGCTCACGTGTGACGGATGGGCCTTACTGGGCACAGAGCATGGTCCAGCGGGCGAGGGGCATCAGGACCCAGGACCACGGCCGCCTCGGCGCCGGTCTCGGTGCCCAGACCGCTCGGCCGCCCGCCAGTGTGCCCTGCGTGAGCAGCTCCGGCCCTGCTCGTTTTCTCGGGGTGGCCAGGGGACCCGCCACCTCCATCGCTCTCCAGGCCACGACTCTGTTCAGCCTGTGCAGCCACAGTATTTAAATTCTCTCCTGGTCTTTCCGCCGTGGGGAACTTAACTGGCTTCACCCCGGGGTCTGGGTGAGTGCACCAGGTGGTGTGGGCACCAGTGTCTGTGGCTGCTGTCACAAATTGCCACCAACCAGGGGACTCAAACGACAGAAATCGAGTGCCCGTGGCTCTGTGTAGGAGGGTGGACGGGGTCTCCCGGGCTCGCGTGGCCCTGGACCCTTCTCCCCCCACCCCTTCCCTGACCCTCCCGCCTCTCCTGTCCCAGCTTTACCGAGACAGGACTGACAGGCAGCACTGTGTGGGCCACCGTGGGCCATGTGACGATCTGACAGGCAGAAGTGCTGCGAAACGATGCCACAGCAGGGCCCTGAGCACCTGTCACCTCCCACCGTCACCATTTTTCTGTGGTGACAGCATTTAAGATCTACTCCCTTAGTGACCTTCCAGGGAGCTCCCGGGGTTGTTAACTACGTCACCACACAGAAGTCACCTGTAACTGCACATCTGTCCCAGCCGCAGGCCGCCCTCTCCCCTGCCCTCGCCCCCGGCAACCTCGTCTCCTTTCTGTCCCTGTGGGCCCGTGTTTTCAGCTTCCACACATGAGTGAGATCGAGGTCAAGCAGTATGTCTTCCTCCGGCTCATCTCAACTTAGTGCACCACTGTCGAGGGCTGTCCCCGGCTGTCCCCACTGCTACAAACGGCAGGGTTTCCTCCAGAACCGCCGCCTCACAACCACACGCACAGCGCACACCTTGTGTCCACTCCGCCGCCGCGGGCACGGGGCTGTGTCTGCGCCTTGGCTGCTGTGGAGGACGCTGCGGTGAGGCTGGGGGTGCAGGCGTGTCCCTGAGGGAGTGACGGGTGCGCCTCTTGGGAGGACACGTTACGTCACCTGGACAACCTGGGAGAAGCCCCCTCACTGCCTTTGCCCCGAAAGCCACACACGCGCAGGTTCCGGGCGTTGGGGCCTGGACGCTGCGGGAGGGCACTGCTCTGGGGCCACCATCCACGGCAGGCCACCCGGTAGCCAGCGTCTCTCTGACACCTGGCTGAGAAACCGCAGCACAGCCTTGTCTTCCCGAACGGGGGAGTCTGTTTACTCGGGTTCACACCTACCCTCGGGGCTGCCTCCCCGTCTAGGCTGTGCCCAGGTGACCCCGGGTCCTCTGTCCCCACTGTCCACCTCTGCTGGGCTCCCCTCAGTGACCGTGGACCCCCGGGACAGCAGCTGCTTACAGAAGAGAACAAACGCCCCCTTCCCTCCAGGCTGCACAGCCTGAGCCCGTCCTCAGGTCCCTGTTTCCTCCTTCCTCCTCCCTGGAGAAAGAAGAGATTCTGCAGCAGTTCAGCCCTGGAGCTGGGGTTTCAGGGGCCCCTCCACACTCGTCCCGTCTCCGTGGTGAATTACGAAGGAGGACGAGGCTCTGCGTGGAGCCCTGTGAGGAGCCTGGGGGCTGGGTTCTCCCCGCCCCTCCTCACCAAGCGTCTCCAAGCCTCTGAGTCCGGCTCCGCTTTGTGGGAGGACAGGGTCAATGACACAGAGTGAGGCGTCACCGAGGCTAGTGGACGCCTGTGTTCCTGCGATGCCGGCATCAGTGGAGGGTGCCTGTGTCACCAGGATTGTGACAGATGGCGAGGAGGGTGTGGCTGCCTCGGGGGTTCTGCATGGCCTCCCGAAGGCAGGACTGTGCCCTTCCAGCCGATGGGCTGGGCTGCCGCCTCCATTTGTTGGCACTGACAGCAGCACATTCTAAGTGTATCCTCAGAGGAAGTGACCTCCAGCAGCCTGGGCTTTGCTGGTAGGAGTGAGCGACTCCTATTCTCAGGCTGCTTTGGGGCTATGAGTCTCCAGGTTCCCTGGGTGCTTGTCAGCAGAATCTCCTGAGTCACAAACGGTGACGGAGGCCAGGTGGTGCCCTAGGAGCAGTGCCATAAGGGGCCCGTGGGCTGCTCTCTCGGCTCGTTCTCTCTGGACTTTCCGCGCACCCATCCAGGCCGTGCGGGCAGCTCTGGAAATGCTGTCTGCGGAACCTGTTGGACACGGGGTCCTTTGCTGCGGTCAGAGCCTTGTCTCCAGGTAACTCTCTGGAGAGGCCCCGCTGTGGGCAAAGCCATGTGCCTTCCCCTGCCTTTGCCAACTCAACAGAGGGTCAAAACAAAGCAGAACCCGAACCAATGAGCAGCTGCACCTGGAGACACGGGGAGACCCCAGAGGAGCCACAGCTGAACTCCAGCCCCAAACCACATGCTCCACATCACCGGGTGGATGCAGCGGCCACAGCTGGGTGCCTGCCAGCGAGAACGTGGGCTGTAGAGCTCGGGCACAAATGTCAGCATCGCTGCTGGAGTCCGGGTGGTCATCGGTGGCCTGGCCTGGCCGGAGCCCTCAGCGGCACATGTGGTAGAATGTGGTGAAGTGAGGCGGATGAAGTTTCTTCTGTTTCTAATATGTGCATTTAAGGGCGAAGATTTCTTTCTGAAATTTTGGTATGTAGTGTTTTTAGAATCATTCAGCTCAAATTATTTTGTAACTGAAATGGTGGTTCATTTTGGAGGTTATTTATGAGTCTATTTCATAAGTACCAACCAGCAGAACTTTCCGGTCACCCACTCTCAGTGAATCCCAGCTGAAGTGCTGTGAGACCAAAGCACACTCTAGGTGATCTCAGTGCTGCGATGCCGGGGACGCCTGCTTTATACCCGGCTGGCCGAAAAGTGAGTTCGGCCCCCACGGCCCCGCCTTCACCCCCCATCTCCCCACCCCCGTCACGTGGCTCTGGTTCACGTACTTGTGTTTAGCTTCATTCGAAACCATCTTGTTATACTGTATCATGACAAGTGTTGTATCAGCCTGAGTTAAGAAAACTCATCAAAGTTGTTGAGTGTTTGTGTGACCATTTTCATATTTAAGGTGGATGAGCATAAGTAATATTTTCAGCACGCTAGGCTTTGGTATTTCGAGAAGGGTGAAGATGCCGGTAAACAGAAGAAAAGAGTCGTGGCGTGTACGGGAAGGTGTCGTGACAGATCGAACGTGTCGGGGGTGCTTTGCAGCATTTCCTACGGGAGGTTTCTCACGCGAAGACGCCCCAGGGGCGAACAGACCAGCTGCAGTGGGGAGCCATCAAGTCCAGATGTTCGCTGAGGACAGTGAGGCCACGCGGGTGACAGGCCACATGCTCAAAGTTCCCAAGTCAATTGTCGAAAAGCATTTGCACCAGGATGCCTATGGTAACTGTTTTGGTGTTTGGGTTCCACACCAGTGAAGCGGGAAAAAAACCAAACCACCATTCTTGACAGCCAGGGTATTTAATTATGCGTGTAATTTCTCCCACACATTACTTAGTTCTATCATTTGTAGTAATGTAAAAGTTGATTCTAATGAGTTTCACGGTAAGTAAGCTCTATCATGTAATAATAATAATCACATTATTTTAGTTATATATAACTTAAAACAGCTAAAGCTTGGAAGAAAACATGAAGAAGTTAGATAATGTGAAGAGTTAGAAAAATTCTTTTTGTTAGCTATACATTATTGATTAAATGAAGTAGTAACGGCATTCTCAGCGTTTTCAATGAGCCAGGGCCTGGATGCGTGGTGCTCCAGTGCTCCGGAATCAGAAGCGTCCTGTAAGCGAGCGTGTGCCCCTGGTGGGTAATCTAAGGAACTTACAGTACGGCCCGTGTCCACATTTTCAACAGGGAAATTTTAGGTGGTGAATTCTGGGAACTAAAAGGCTAAGATTGTTGATTCTTAGTTACACTGCAGAACAGCTATTAACAGCTATTAACGAGTGATGTACGGGCAATGAAAAGAAGCAGCGACCCTCGGATGTGCGCTGTGGCGTATCACAGTGTGGTTCCGTCTCCTAAGGTGTCAGATCTTTTCTGCTTCCTGACTTTTTGAGGGTCTCTTCTCAGCCTTGGACACTTGCCAATCTTTGCAAGATGGCGAGCTTTTGTTGTTATTGTTCTTTAGGCCTCAGTCTGCATGCTGTCTGCGCAAAGAGAGGCGTTTCAGATCTAGGGAGCGAAGTGACGTGTGGTTTCCAAGAGTCCTGGGGGCTCTTCATTGAGTTCCACACAGAGCAGGGCTTCTCATTCTCAGCACTGCTAAGCAGGAGAGGTAGCATACCAAGGCGGGGCAGGGGATGGGCACACGGGGACATGTCCCACCCAGTAATTCAGCAGTCCTCAGCGGGGTCAGGTAAGATTTTCAGAGATCACAAGAGAGACCAGCAGCTGGAGGGGAGCCTTTGAAAGTCTGTGTACTGTTTTCTCCATCTGGGAAAGGAAGCCTTTGAGACTGTATGTTAATCCCAAGGCAGGAGAAGGGCTGGCAGAGGAAGCCTGCAGGCTTGCTGCAAGCAAGAAAGCCCTGACACCCCAGCAGGCGGGGCACTCAGACTAGCTGGGTGCAGGAGCGCAGGTTCCTGTCCAGAGCATTTCACAAATGACCCTGCTACCTCACTTTCACTGTGCTTGTTGTCCCTTGCCTGAGCCCATTCTTTCGAGCAGGACAAGAACCGAGGAGGGGAAGCCCCCTACTTCCCCCAATTTGGGTCTTCCCGGTAACAGTACTGCGGACCTTTTGGGCCAATAATTCTTTCTCCTGGGTTTTTTTCTGCATTGTAGGTGCTGATCAGCATCCATGACCTCTATTCTCTGCTGGCCAGCAACACCCTCCCTCCCCTCCGCCCTCATGACAATCTGAGTTGTGTCCCTGCTTCCCCTAATGTCCCCCCGGGGGCAAAACCACTTGTGCTTGACAACCACTGACCTTGATTTGTGGAACCCGAATGATCTGGCCTTGGTACGCAGTATTTTTATTATCACTCAGTTTAAGTTACTTCTGACTCCAGTGGTGATTTGTTTTGGGGGGTTGTTTAGAAGTGTACTTTATAACATCTAAATAAAAGGACTTTCTAGTTACCCTATATTCCTGATTTCTAGATTACGTTATTAGCATTGAGAGCAAGTAACATACCTTATATAATTTCATTCAATGGAAATTTGTTGGAACTTGCTTTATGGCACAATATGGTTAATTTTTTTTGATGTGTGTTATTTATTTATTTTTTGCTCTTTCTAGTCTGAAACTATAACCTTGGGCATTTAGAGTTATACAAATGATGCTTACAGGGAAAAAAAAAACAAAATACCAAGACACCCAAGTGAGATGCTTGGCGGAGATAATCCACAGTCAGGGGTGTTGGCAGGGGCAGGGCTGGGAGCCGGGGGTCAGGGGCTGGGTGGCTCCTCACAGGCTCCTAGCTGACAGTCAGCTTCATCCACCCCAAGACCCAGAGTCCCGTCAGACACGGAGCACCGATCCTGCCAGCAGGGGCTGAACACCTCGCAGCCCTGGTCCCAGGTGCACCTCTGGCAGGAGGAGGAGGCAGCAGTAGCTGTGAGAGGTTGTGCCAAGACTGTAGACCCTCAGGCCCTGACTGTGGCCCTCAGCCCTGCAGGGCTGGGAGCAGAGCCAGAAGTCAGGCCTGGACTGTCTCCTGCTGCCAGTCCCTCCCCCCACCACCTCCCTGTTACAGCCCCTCTGACTGTGTTTCCAAGGGAAGCAAATTTCTCCATCCTGAGTCAGGCCTGTGCAATCTTCTTCGGTAGGGCCCAGCTGGAATGCCCGACAGCTGCAGGTGAGACGCCGACATCCGCCCGTCACCTTGGGGGCAGTGCTGGGTTTACTGCTCAGGACCAGACGTGCCTGCACATTTCCGTCACTGGGAATAAGGGCACAAACCCCTGCCGTTCTCTGTGTCCTGGCGTCTCTGTCTTGGGACCAAAGGACACAAACGGTGGCGCCGTCCAGAGAGGGGAGGGCTTCCCAACTCTAACAAGCCCAGCAGTAGCAGCCTCCCAGTTCAAAAGAGACTGGCTCCTGTCCTCCTCCCTCCCGATCTCTGGGACTGGACGAGTGTGATGCTGGAAGTCCAGGAGCCCCTGGCTACCAGGAGGACAAAACACAGGCCCAGGAAGACGGAGCAGAAGGACAGCCGAAGCTGTGTGCCTGGTGCTGCTGCCGGGCTGCCTGGCAGCCGGGCCTCTGGGCCTGGACCGTGTGCCGGAGCCACAGGCCAGTCGTGCTCTTGAACCGTCTCGCGGACGTTTCCGGGCCTGTGGCTGCAGGCGTCTCATGGTAGATTTGAGACCATGCAGATGAAACACGCAGCACACGCTGCTCAGTAACCTGGAACTGACGGTTCTTCCTCGTCAGCCAAGGCCCTGAGCAGAGAGAGACCTGAGGACTTGGCTGGTCTGGCGGCTGTCTGGACAAGCACCTGCCACAGGGAGACCCGTGCGTCACGGCGGCTGGATGGTCACAGGGAGGATGCCTGTGCCCGTCCCCAACACCACTGTGCTGGGAATGTGTGGCAGGAGTCAGAGCCCCTCGCCCGACCCCAGAGCAACCGCATCCGGACTTTGTTGTGGACTCTGCCCGCTGCCCTTCTCTCCCCGTTCGAGTCACTGCCCAGGCCAGAGACGGCTGCCCTTGCCCTGGGACAGAGGGTTGGTCGGTATATCCCAGTGAGGCCCAGAGGGTTCTAACGAGCCACCTGGCTGAGGACCAAGGGCCTGAGTGACACTGTGGCCCAACACAGTGACGCACAAGCCATCAGCAAACACAATTCACGGGACATGCGCTGGCTTCTGCTGGACATGGTCAGGCTGGAGACTGGAAGGTGGCTGTTGCCGTGAGTGTGAGTCCAGTTGTCACTGCAGAACTTAACTCGTCACCTTGGAGGCCGTCTCCTTGGACTGTCAGGCTGTACACGGCACGCTCTGCAGACAAACATTCGGTGCTCCGCCCTGGGGATCAGAGGCAGGTTGGGCTCGTCCACCCAACGCCACCAAGAGCAGATGAGGAGCCCCTGAGGCACCCACCTAGAAGGACCATCCTCTCCAGGGAATGACCAGCTTCTGGGTCGGGTCCTGTGAGGTGTTCAAGGCAAGGCTGACGGGTGGCTCAGCTTCCACCTTGGTCCCCGGCTCCACAGAGAGGCAACGTTCGGTGATTCCGGACCATCCCCTCCCTGAACTGACCTGAGGAGACTTTCCCTGGGCTGGGATCTGATCCATATGTTCCCAGTCCCAGCACCAGACAGGGGGTTCTGGGACCCCTGTGGTTATGTGCTCCACACTTACGGTGGCGGGCGGTGCTGGGAGTGTTTTCTGTTTTCAGCAGAGAATGTGGTCTAATTTTGCGAGAGGCCATTTCCTCCTGCTACGTACAGGGCAGCCTTGTGAGCACATTTCTGATGTACTCTGGTGACCCCTTAGGGCTACTCTGCTCAGGGCCCAACGCCAGCCTGTGGGCACCAGCAGGACCCAGTCTGCAGCGGGTGCCCCTTCCGGCTGGTTGGTGCACGGTCCAAGTAAGAGTCTGCTCTGATTGGCCGGTGTCTGTTCCAAGTAAGAGTCTGCTCTGATTGGCCGGTGTCTGTTCCAAGTAAGAGTCTGCTCTGATTGGCCGGTGTCTGTGCCTGCCAGCTGGGGCAAATGTACGTGGACCACACCACCCAGGGGACCCTCCTGCCACCCACCCTGCTGGTCCAGCCCTGGAGTGAGCACAGCGATGGTGCCCGTGCGCTGGCTGATGGTGAGCGTGATGTGCTGAGGAACCGTGATGTAAGCCGTGGCTGCGTTATAGGTGTTCTCGTCGTCGGCTGTGTCCATTGCTGTGACTTGCATCCTGGTGGTGCCTGCAGGGAAACGCGGAGGGGAGTTGATATCCCAACAGCTAACAGCCAGCAGGGCAACAAAACTAGCACAGAAGTCTAAAGTGCAACCCCGTTTGGGTCTGCTCACTGTGCAGACCATAGTACTGCCTGTGAAGTGGGTCAGCAGTACAGTCCACCTCATTACTGTAGCAATTCCATGGTTATTTGTTTACTCATCTGGAAAGCTTTGGGGCTTCTTCTGACACGGCTGTAGCTGTGGGAACACTGTCCCTCATTAACATGAAACTATCAGGGACCTGAGGGAAGGGCATATGGCCGTCCCAGGTCTCATCCCTCCACCTGCCCCACTGCTCCCAGGCCCTCATCCCTCTTTCCCTGACACTGTCAGGGGCGTCCTGTCTGGACGCTGGCCTCACAAGCCAGAGGGGAGAGCTGGGTGGGGAGAGTGAGTCCTGGTCGCTCACACCAAGACTTTGGAGTTTGGTCCACGAATGGCCCTAAGTGGCCGTGTCCCTTGTGTGGTCATCAGGAGATGGGTGGTGCTGGCTGGTGAGCAGGGGTTTGCTGTGGGGACAAAGCCGCCACGATGACAGAAGAGGGAGGAAAGAGGGAGAAAACACTGGCAGGCGAGGGGGACCGGAGATCCGCCCATCGGAATGTCCCGTCATGCAGAATTTTCAGTGTCGTTCACTTTTCGGCTGCTGCTGTCTACTCTGAGCTCAGAAGCTGGCCCACTGTGTAATCTTCCCGCCCAGCGAGGCCCAGAGCTTGTCCACGAGCACAGAGCTTGTCTATAACTCACACAGCTCAGATCCGCGCCCAGCCCTGCCCACCTCCACCCTCTTATCCTTCGTGTGCAGCCCCTGGAATGTGAAAGGGGCTTAAAACTGTGTCATGAGTCAGTTCACAAGACAAGTGGCTGTCTGAAGTATGTGGAAAGTGAGGCCGTCACCCCGGGTTCTAGAACCCCCGGAAACCACACAGGAGACACTCGCAACAGCGCAGATCGCTTCTTCCCATCCAGGGTTGTCGTCACCTGCAGCCACCGACTTTCCCTTCCTACGACAAACACCAAGAGGAGGTTTGTCCGCCTTGGCCAGATGCTCAGTTAGTTGGAGCGTCGTCCCATAACTGAAGGGCTGAGGGTCCAATCCCTCGTCAGGACGTGTATGGGAGGCAACCAATCATCACATTGATGTTCCTCTTCCCCGCCCCCTCTCTCTAAAAGCAATGACCAAAATGTCCTTGGGTGAGGACAAAGAAGAAGAAAAGAGGTGGGTCGGCCGGGCCAACGACGCTGTAGGAAACCTGGACTTTCTCGTCCTTGTTCGATTTGATCTGAAGGTGACGCAGGAACACAACCTGCAAAGAACAACCCCCATCAGGACTAAATCCCCTCAGTGGGGCTCCGTGAGTGAGACCAGAGCTTGCCCTTTGCCATTCCTGTCAGGTCCGACTCGTTCAAGAAACCAAACGGACGCAGCAAGCTAAGGAGCAGGGTTTATTAGCGGGGGAAAGTGGAGAAAGTGGAGCCAACCAAGGGAGGTTGGGACTTGCTTGGTTGCTCTTAGGGCAGGGTTTTAAGTGCAAAAACCCTCGAAGGGTAACTGGTTGGGGTGCCAGAGTCTGACTGGCTGGAGCTGGTGGCTGGGTGCCGTTTCTGCTGACCACTGTTCTCGATACACCTTGTCAGCCTCAGGTTAAAGCTGCATCCTGTTATGCTGGATGGGCCGACCCCACACCCCAATCTTAGCTGAGCATCTGTTTGTCCTGGGTGGGGTCGGCAGGCAGTGTCCCACGGTGCAGTTTCCGGCCTGGTGGTTTTCCATTCCTCCACGGCCTGCCTAGGTCTGTCGGTTCCTGACCTACATTCTTGGGAATGGGCCTCAGTCATTCTCTGGGAAGTAGGTGGGAGGGATAGCCCAGTCTCTCTTTTGCCCCTTGAGACCAAGGGGGGCATTGGGGAAACTCAGTACGTCCATCTGGTGCCCAGCGAGAGCTTCCTGAAAGGACAACAGGAGAGACCACAGCACAAGCCTAAGTGTCCAGTAAGCCCAGCGGCTGTCAGCGCCACGCCGACCTGTGGGAAGGGCTTGGGTTTGCTGCGTCCTGACCTTCCATTACCAACCACAGCATCTGAGGCATCTTGGGGGCCCTCGTCAGAAGGCATCACCTGGACAGAAAGCTGCAAAACCAAAGAGAAGTAGGCTGGGGCACAGAGGACAATGCCCGTGGTCCCGCCTGAGAGGCACCACTCAGCGCTGTTTCTCCTCTGCTCCCCAGAAAGCAGGCCCTGACCCCCACCACGGCCTCAAGGATTTTGAAGCACCTTCCTCAGGGGAAGAAGGCTGAGAGGAGGACGCTGACGTCCTGCGAGGCCTGGGGTGCAGTGTGCGTCCCCTTACACGCAGGGCACTGGAGAGCCTTCCCGGCCCCGAGCGCACTGCACACACTGCACATTCACATCTGTGCCGGGGCCAGGCGGAGACCTGCTGCACAGACTCCGCCTGGAAACCCCACTCGTGTCCAGCAAGGGGGCTGGTGAGACCTCAGCCAGCCCGGGGTGTGGGACCCAGGGTGGCTGTGGAAACTGAAGGAGGGTGCTCAAGGCATTTGGAAGGGAAGGAGGCTGCTGAGGGAGTCAGACGGGGCTCTGCCGTTTGTAAAGGAAAGCTGCGGTGTGCCCGTGTGCGTGCACAGGGAGCGCTCACTCGCTGTGCTATCTGTGTGCCTCTGGATTATGGAATCGGGGTGGTTTGGTTTTCTGTTTCCCAAACTCACTCTTTTAAAACAGTAACTGCACATCATCAGAAGGAAACAGTAACGTCCCATCAAGTACGCGAGTCTGCAAAAGAAGATCTCAAAGTGCAAACTCCAAAATGTTACAGTTTTCTCCAGGTGATGAGATTAACAATCTCTTACTGTAAAAAAATCATTTAAAAAAAGCTTTTTTAGTAACTTTTAAGAAGTCTGACATTTGAAGACAGCATCTGTGGGTGACATACGTCCCCAGGGGCGGCTCTCAGAGGCTGGGTCAGGGACTTCCCAGGGCAGTTAGGACCAAGGGTCAGACCAGGGGCCAGAACAGCGACAGGCAGGGAAGGGTCTGGGTGTCAAGACAAGTCTGCGAATTTCAGAAAGGCCTACCTGACCCCAGCTTGGAGGGCAGTGAGCTGGTCTGTGTTCGTGGCTGACCATTCTGGCGAGTAACCCCCTCAACAGCCCAGCTACGGTCCCCAAGCCAGCCCACAGCCCCCTTACCTGGGTGGCAGACAATCAGAACATAAACCAGGTGGGACTGGCCATAGCTGCGGTGGCCACTGTAGTGAAGAGTCAAGTGTGTGGTGGAGGCGGGTGGCCGTGCCGTCTTGTCACCTCAGCCACTGATTCCTTTTTGCCCAAGGACTCTTGACCTGCCCCATCCAGGTCCATCACAGTGTCAGGTGGAGGAGTTGAGAAGCCAGTGGATGCAGCTGGAGTGGCCTTGGAGGCACCCCAGGTGTTATAGGGACAGGACAGTGACTTCAGCTGCCTGTCAAGGACAAGAGACACAGAATCCAGCAGATGTCTGGCTGCACTCACTCCTTGGAGCCTCCTCTTCCAAACAAGGATGGTGGCTGCCACACTGACGGGTGGGCGGGAGGGGAGTGTAAACACCCAGCTCCCTGCACAAGGTGGTCTGAGACCGTGTGAACTACAGGAGCAAGGCGCAAACAGAAGGGCCTGTTATGACTTAGCTTGGAGAGCCGCACACCATTTTCACAGCACAGATCAGCCTGGTTGTGTGAAGGAGGGGCTGTACAAGGGCAGGGGTGACAGCATGTGGATTTGGGGGACACCTTGGAGGCTGGCAACTACACTAGGAATGTGGTTTGCTGCTGAAGGGGAGGGAGAGGGAACAGACCTCTCTCTACTCATCTGGGATCGCTAAGCCTTCTGGGAGAGCTCCAGGGTCTGTCCTGGTCTGGGGTCATGGTGACCATCACCTGGCAGTCTGTGGTCCCCTCCCCACTGTATGTCAGTGTGGCCCCTCTGGCAGTGTCACACCAGGACTCTGCCCCTCTCCCATGCCCATGCCGAAAGCCACAGAATATTGAGTTTATGGTGTTCTCTCTGGGCTGTGCTGGTGGGGGGAGAAACAGGGAAGGGAAACAAAACCCAAGACACACACCTTCCTTTAAAAAAGCATAAAAAAGAAAATAGTGGATATTTATTACTGGAATCCACAGTTTATGTAGACACTCTTCACAAGCCTGGCTCTGGGAGGACAGAAAGGTCATCGTCCCAGGTCATGGGACTTGGGTGTCCCCCTTTGGGGAACCCACCCCAGCAGGAACAGGGTGGGTCGTGCTTAGGTCTCCCTCATGCAGGAGAGGGTGTGATGGGGTCCTCACTGATTGTTCGCCATCTCTCTGTATTGAACTCGGCTCTGGTTCTAAGAAAAGTGTGGCCTCTGGGAGCTGTTAGCACCCTTGCTATGCTTATGCAGATGGGGATGTTTACCCTGTTCTCACCCTGAGTCTTGCTGGACTCCCAGCCATTGGGTCCATGAGAATTTTGTGCTCTTGGGCCATTGTGGACATCATCTGGGAACGGGTGGCCAGGAATGACCACCATTGTGCATGTCCATCATCCCATCAGACTCTACTTCACAAACAAAAGCTTAAAGATGCAACAAGTACTAATTTCGAGATGGTGTCAGTGGTGCATGAAGCCCTGTGGGGCCCGGGTACGAGGAAAGTGCATCACAGAAGCTGCCGTGTGTGGGCTTCATGAACGCCATACGCAGATGGGGCACACCTGTCACAGGAGAAACTCGGTTCTTCTTGCCAATGCAGTAAAAGATCACAGATCGGCAAGTGTACTAGCGTGCAAGCAGGGTGTGTTCGTGATACGCTCGCATGGACGAGGACAGGCCTTGCCGAGGTGGGGGTGAAAGGCAAGAGCTTGGGTGACAAGAGCACCAGGTCCTTTGTCCTGAGGACTCACATAGTTGCTGGGATGGGGGAGAAGTTACATACTAATTGGTGGGTAAAAGTGGTGCCAGTTTCCACGGGGTGTGTGACTAGCCAAATGTAGGTATGTGCTGGGGTAGTTAGCTCGAATCCTTTTCTCATTTCAGACCCCATTTGGACATCTTGTAAAACAGATCCATGAGAGGAGACAGTTACCCAGTTACCTAAGGGCTCTTTCTGTAAGCACTGGGGACCCTCTCATAAAGCAGACAGGGCCAGAGGAAAGCTATTAGCCAAGTTTGTTTTATGGGTCCTTCCCTTGAGCTCTGTGGACACCCTCCCATCTTCTAGGTCTTGGGATCAATAGTTTGAAGGCCTCTGCCAGATAGTGGAAATGATACCTAGAATCTCAGCGTGTTAGCACGGTGTTTCTTGTGATGCTGGAACATCTGGCAATAGAACTGGACCAGGCATCAGGACTGCTGAGTTAGTGGGAGAGACATGTCTTCCTCGGCCTCCCTGCCCTGACTTACCATCTATCCCACCTAACACACCAGTGCAGGGACATGCTCTTTCCAGTGTCAGTCCTCAGCAAGGGGTGGGCAAGGGTCTTGCTTCACAGGTCACTCTCAGTAGCACCTGCCTGTGTTGAGGAGGCTCTGAGGGTGCGCAGGCTCAGTGGGAGGGTGGTGACCCGGAGGGAAGTGCATTCCCCACCTCAGGCCTCCTTCTCAGGGCAGCTGAGTCTATGTGGGGAAAGCAGTGGGGTCTGCTCAAAGTCTGAATTTGTCTACAGACCCCTACACTGTCCTTATCTTCCTCTGTCCAGCACTAAAGACCCGGGAGACATGGGCACTGAAGGCTGTTCAGCAGGACTTGTGATCTCAGCGATCCTCTGTGCTCACTCAACTTTGAATGTCAACCCGAAAGGCTGGAGTTCCCATTTCCATTGTACAGACTAGGAGGTAGGCACAGAGAAGTTGAGAATCTTGCCTTAGGTCACACAGCTGGAGGAGACAGAGCTGAGACTCACACCCATTACAGACTGATGTGGAATCTGTATGCTGTGCACCAGGAAACGCTGACCCTGAAGGGGCAGCAAGGAGACTGAGGAAGACCAGGTGCCCAGACTGAGCCAGGCTCAGTCCGTGCACAAGCATACGTCCCTCCCTGTCAATCACCTCTGAGGCTTCAGAGGTTGTAGGAAATCAGGAGAAGAGCCCAGAGAAGCCAAGGGAGGAGGGGTAGGGGGATGATTAGGAGAAAAGGCCCCGTTCCCAGGAGTCTGGGGAATTCCCTTCCCTGGTGAGTCTGTCTCAAATCCCTTTCTCTGGGCAGTAACCAAAGTAGATTGACTAAAGACTTATGCATTTGCAGGAGTTGAATTTCTGTAGCTGAGAGTATGAGTTCTTTGTGGCTCTTCCCAAACTCTCTGCTTTCAGTGATAGGGGGAGTGAGGGATGTGGGCTTCATATTTGTATGGAGACAAAACTTGTTAGAATAGGACATCAAAAACCATGAATGAGATTGGTGGTGACATCCCCATATCACTATGGAACCGTTTGTCCATCTCGTCTCTTGTCATGAAACTGGAGGGTTTGTTTAACCAGTTACTTCTGTACTAATTACAATCTTGGGGAGAGTAAGGGGCCCTAGACTTCCTATGGCTATTGATATGCGACTTAATGCTAATGACTCACTCAGTCCACCTGCAAACATAGGGCTTCTCCCGAGTGTGTCCCCTGGTGTGTGATGAGATGTGACTTCCATTGCCCACACTCGCTGCAAATACAGGGCTTCTCCCCTGAGTGTGTTCCCTGGTGTGTGATGAGATATGAGTTCCGTGTGAAGCCTCTCCCACACTCCTTGCAAACATAGGGCTTCTCCCCTGAGTGTGTCCTCTGGTGTGTGATGAGATCTGACTTGCGTGTAAAGCCTCGCCCACACTCCCTGCAAACATAGGGCTTCTCTCCTGAGTGTGTCCTTTGGTGTGTGATGAGATGTGACTTCCATGTAAAGCCTCGCCCGCACTCCCTGCAAACATAGGGCTTCTCCCCGGAGTGTGTCCTTTGGTGTGTGATGAGATGTGACTTCCATGTAAAGCCTTGCCCACACTCGCTGCAAATACAGGGCTTCACCCCTGAGTGTGTCCCCTGGTGTGTGATGAGATATGAGTTCCGTGTGAAGCCTCTCCCACACTCCCTGCAAACATAGGGCTTCTCCCCTGAGTGCGTCCTCTGGTGTCTTTTGAGATCTGATTTGCATGTAAAGCCTCGCCCACACTCCCTGCAAACATAGGGCTTCTCCCCTGAGTGTGTCCTCTGGTGTATGATGAGATGTGACTTCTGTATAAAGCCTCTCCCACATTCCCTGCAAACATAGGGCTTCTCCCCTGAGTGCGTCCTCTGGTGTCTTTTGAGAACTGATTTGTATGTAAAGCCTCTCCCACATTCCCTGCAAACATAGGGCTTCTCCCCTGAGTGCGTCCTCTGGTGTCTTTTGAGAACTGATTTGTATGTAAAGCCTTGCCCACACTCCTTGCAAACATAGGGCTTCTCTCCTGAGTGTGTCCTCTGGTGTGTGATGAGATGTGAGTTGCGTGTAAAGCCTCGCCCACACTCCCTGCAAACATAGGGCTTCTCCCCTGAGTGTGTCCTCTGGTGTGTGATGAGATCTGACTTCCAGGTAAAGCCTCTCCCACACTCCCTGCAAACATAGGGCTTCTCCCCTGAGTGCGTCCTCTGGTGTCTTTTGAGAACTGATTTGCATGTAAAGCCTCGCCCACACTCCCTGCAAACATAGGGCTTCTCCCCTGAGTGAGTCCTCTGGTGTCTTTTGAGGACTGAATTGCATATAAAGCCTCGGCCACATTCCCTGCAAACATAGGGCTTCTCCCCTGAGTGTATCCTCTGGTGTGTGATGAGATCTGACTTGCGTGTAAAGCCTCGCCCACACTCCCTGCAAACATAGGGCTTCTCTCCGGAGTGTGTCCTCTGGTGTGTGATGAGAACTGATTTGTATGTAAAGCCTCTCCCACACTCCCTGCAAACATAGGGCTTCTCCCCTGAGTGTGTCCTTTGGTGTATGATGAGATGTGACTTCCATGTAAAGCCTCGCCCACACTCCCTGCAAACATAGGGCTTCTCCCCTGAGTGTGTCCTCTGGTGTATGATGAGATGTGACTTCCGTGTAAAGCCTCTCTCACACTCCCTGCAAACATAGGGCTTCTCCCCTGAGTGTGTCCTTTGGTGTCTGATGAGAACTGATTTGTATGTAAAGCCTCGCCTGCACTCCCTGCAAACATAGGGCTTCTCCCCTGAGTGTGTCCTCTGGCCTCTAATGAGATGTGACCCATCATTGAAGCCTTGCGAACACCCTCCATGCTCGGTCGTTACAGTTCTTGACATTCCTACTTTCACAAACAACTTGCCTGTGTCCTCTGGACTCTCTTTCTGGCCTCTATGGGGCTCTTCCTCCATCATTCTCTCATGCTTGCTGGAGCTCATTTGTTCTTTGGAAGGCTGGAAAAGGGGTCTTGAGATTCTCCTCTGACTGATCCTTTTAAGCAAAGGTTTGGACCTTTCTTTGACCTCCTGACCTTCAGCTTTATCATTCCAGCTGTGAGTACTAGTTTGTTGCTGCTGCTGATTCTGATCCTCTGGGCAGGGTTCCTCTGCTTGGAGGTGTTTTCTTGCAGATGTTCCCAGGAGACTCTGAGGGGGGTGGCTGCGTTTCACGTGTTGGCTGAGGAACTTCTGACTGGAGAAGGCCAGAGAGCAGGAGGGACATGGGTGGATCTCTGGCTGTGGTTCCGCTGAAAGAGAAAGGTTTGGTCAGGGCACATGTTGACGAGAATGCCTGGGCTGCACGACTTGGCTGCTGGTGAGACCTGCCCTGTGAGTCTTTCTTACTGTGGTGACAACGCAAGCTCCGTCTCCCACAAAGCGTCCACTCGCAGCCTACTTTCCTTTTTATTTTTACGCAGTGCACCTTCTTCAGAAATCCAGAAAGCCCCCATCAAGAGGGTCTGTTCTAATATTGCCCAGAGTAGGGGCCTTCGAGGAGCACGAGAGGCCATTTCACTCCCTGTGCGGATGGGACTGCAGTGACCTTTCCCTTCAATAGGCATCTTCTAAGTCGTGTTAAAGAGCAAACCGCAGGCCCCAACTAGGAATTGCTTCTCTGTTTTCCTAAACAGTAAAATAAAATGTCCTCCCTGACCTTGCTTGTGTGGCTCAGTGGGTTGAGTGCCCGCCTGCGAAACAAAGAGTCACAAGTTCGATTCCCAGTCAGGGCACATGCCTAGGTTGTGGGCCAGGTCCCCAGTAGGGGGCGTGGGAGAGGCAACCACACATTGATGTTTTCCTCTCTTTCTCCCTCTTCCCCTCTAAAAATAAATAAAATCTTAAAAGTCCTTCCTCAAGCCTCACACCAGGCATTTATGCTTCATTTCATTCAGTGTTAGCCCATTTCAAATACACTGAGAAGTCCTGTTTCAAAATATTTCTCCAACTACACTTCTTCCACGCCCGACTCCTGTTCCTCTCTGACCCACCGCCATGCTCTCTCACTTGGAGATGAAGCAATCTCTGAGGGGATCCCCCACTGGAGTTTATTTTCTAAAAATTAACAAAGCACAATCAGAACAGAGAACACAGCACTCTGCAGCTGACGACTACACGCTTTCACTCAGGGGAGTCTGCAGTGTCTCAACTCGGATCATTGGTGCTGCATTTCCGGGCTGCGGAGCATCTGTCTGATCTCCATTCTTACCCTCTGTGCTGTGACGAGACCCGAGTGACCCTCAGCCAATTCAACATCCCACCTCTTTTCTTCCCTGCACTAGCTGCTCCCTCTGCCTGGGACCCTTTGCCCGCAGGTATTGTTGTAAATGTTATCTCCTGAGACAGCCCTTCCGGGACCACCTGCCACACTGCGCCTCCCCTCACACTGATCCCTAGGCTCTCATCCTGGATGATTTTTCTCCAAAGCACTAACCACTGTGCAGTGTTATGTACATGCAAAGACCTGTGTCTGGGCTTCCCTCCTCCACCGTCAGCCCCTCCAGAGCAGTGATTCTCGTCCTCATGTTAATCTGTACATCCTGGTCCCAGGACCCTGTGCGCCAGAGTAGGATCTCACCTGACAATTCACTGAAATGACGGACGAATGTGCCCTGCCTGAAGGGTGTGGCTCGGTGGGTTGGGTGTTGTCCCACAAACTGAAAGGCTACAAGTTCAATTCCCAGTCCGGACAAATGCCAGGGTTGTGAGCCAGTTGGGGGTGTGTGAGAAACCACCGATTAATGTTTCCCTTGCACATTGATGTTTGTCTCCCTCCTTTCCACTCGCTGTAAAAGTAAATCATTTAAAAAATAGGTTTTATTTATTTATTTATTTTCTGAGAAACGGGAAGGGAGGTGAAAAGAGAGGGAGAGAAACATCAGTGTGTGGTTGCCTCTCGCGTGCCCCTACTGGGGACCTGGCCCGAAACCCAGGCCTGTGCCGGTGACCCTTTGCTTCGCAGGCTGGCACTCAACCCACTGAGCAACACCAGCCAGGGCGATCTTTAAAAAATAATGAATGCCTGTAAAAAATGTTTTATTTAGAAGTATGGAGGAAAATTAATAAGAAACAGCTATAAAGGTGTCAGAAAAACTGCTTTGGTGAGAGCTGGTCAGTGCTTGAAAACTTTCTTTCTTTTTTTTTTTTTTTTGCCTCTCAGCCTTTCAGCACTATATGCATTTGTGTATTTTGGGTATGAAATATTTTAAAAAGAGAAAAGAGAGAACCAGATGGCGGCGCAGGTACACACTGCGCCTCCTCACACAACCAGAACTGACAGAAAATCGAACGGCAAGGAAGTCAGACACCAAGGAAATAAAAAATAAACATTCATCCAGACCGGTAGGAGGGGCGGAGACGGGCAGCCGGGCCTCGCATTGCTGTGGAGGGACCAAGACTGGCGGAGTGTGGGACAAACGGGGCAGGCAGTCTGACCACTAGCAGACCTTGCGGCCCCACATTCGCGCAGATAAACCAAGAGGGCCGGACTCAGAGTGGTGGAGAACGGGGCAGGCAGAGCGGCGGGTAGCACCCCAAGGCCCCACATTCGTGCACAGATGGACCGGACAGACGGCGGGGAGTGAAGCAGGCTGCGCAACCCAGGCAAACCTCTGATTGAAAACGCCCGTGGGGGTTGGGGCAGCAGCAGGAGAGACTCCCAGCCTCACAGGAGAGGTCGTTGGAGAGACCCACAGGGGCCTAGAGTGTGCACAAGCCCACCCACTCGGGAACCAGCACCAGAGGGGCCTAGTTTGATTGTGGGTAGCGGAGTGGAAGATTGGAGTCCGGTGGAGAGTGGAGCAGGCACCATTGCTCCCTCTCAGCCCCTCCCCCACGTACAGCCTCACAGCACAGTGACCAGCGTTACCCCGCCCCGGGAACACCTAAGGCTCCGCCCCTTAAAGTAACAGATGCGCCAAGACAAAAAAAAAAAAAAAAAAAAAAAAAAGAAGGCCCAAATGACAGAACAATTCAAAGCTCCAGAAAAAATACAACTAAGCGACGAAGAGATAGCCAACCTATCGGATGCATAGTTCAAAACACTGGTTATCAAGACGCTCACAGAATTGGTTGAATCTGTTCGAAAACCAGATGAAAAAATGAAGCCTATGCTAAGAGAAACAAAGGAAAATGTACAGGGAACCAATAGTGGTGCGAAGGAAACTGGGACTCAAATCAACGGTGTGGACCAGAAGGAAGAAAGAAACATCCAACCAGAAAAGAATGAAGAAACAAGAATTCGGAAAAATGAGGAGAGGCTTAGGAACCTCCAGGACATCTTGAAACGTTCCAACATCCGAATTATAGGGGTGCCAGAAGGAGAAGAGGAAGAACAAAAAATTGAAAACTTACTTGAACAAATAATGAAGGAGAACTTCCCTAATCTGGCAAAGGAAATAGACTTCCAGGAAGTCCAGGAAGCTCAGAGAGTCCCAAAGAAGCTGGACCCAAGGAGGAACACACCAAGGCACATCACAATTACATTACCCAAGATTAAAGATAAGGAGAGAATCTTCGAAGCAGCAAGAGAAAAGGAGACAGTTACCTATAAAGGAGTTCCCATAAGACTGTCAGCTGATTGCTCCAAAGAGACCTTACAGGCAAGAAGGGGCTGGCAAGATGTATTCCAAGTTATGAAAGGCAAGGACCTACATCCAAGATTACTGTATCCAGCAAAGCGATCATTTAGAATGGAAGGGCAGATAGAGTGCTTCCCAGATAAGGTCAAGTTAAAGAAGTTCATCATCACCAAACCCTCATTATATGAAATGTTAAAGGGAGTTACCTAAGAAAAAGAAGATCAAAAATAGGAACAGTAAAAATGACAGCAAACTCACAGTTATTAACGACCACACCTAAAACATAAACAAGAGCAAAGTAGGCAAACAACTAGAACAGGAACAGAACCACAGAGATGGAGATCACATAGAGGGTTGTCAATAGGGGAGTGGGAGGGGGAGAGGGGGGGAAAGGTACAGAGAATAAGTAGCATAGATGATAGGTGGAAAATAGACAGGGGGAGGGTAAAAATAGTGTAGGAAATGTAGAAGCCAAAGAACTTATAACTATGACCCATGGACATGAACTATAGGGGGGGAATGTGGGAGGGAGGGGGTGGGCAGGATGGAGTGGAGTGAGGGGGGGAAACGGGACAACTGTAATAGCATAATCAATTAATATATTTTAAAAAATAAAAATAATATATTAAAAAAATAAACTGAGGACTGAAAATTAAAAAAAAAAGAAATATTTTAAAAAGAAAAAATATAAACATTTTGCCTAAGAGTCAAAGGCATATGAATTGTGAATTTCTGAAGCATCTGATTGGAAAATTTACTGACTTTAGAGTGGATTTTACTCTACTTAAGAGTTGGATCATGAATATTTCTATGGAGAATTCTCTCTTCTCTTTCTGTTTTGAAGAACAGTGGTGCCTACCTCTCCCGGCCGCGAGATCTCTCTTCCACTTGCTGCCCCACTTGCTGCCCAGCTCCTGGCCATACTCGTCCCCGCACCAGACCAGCAGCTCACAGCCCGGCCTGACGACCCGGCAGGTTCGGTAGAAAATCTGTTCGTGGTATTGAAAGGCCACCAGGTTCTGCTCTTCATCATCCCGGGCGCAGTTCACATACCTGGGATTGAGGCAGATGAAGGGAAAGAAAAGCACAGCGATGAGTTCCCACTACCTGAAAAAGCCCTTCCCGGACCACCTGCCACACTGCACCGTCCCCTCCAGCAAAGCAAAGTCCATGTCCAGCTCCTCACTGACTCTTACAGCCCTCAGGCTCTGGTGTCACCCACAGCCCCTACTGCTCCCGGGGACCTTCTGTTCAGAGTCTGAGGTCTGTCAGCGTGTCATGTGAACTCCTACCTCAAAATCCTGCTTGCAGTGCTAATGCTGCCTAATACCATTTTGTAAAACCCAGTTCCAGACTTAACCTCCACCCTGACTGGCCATAATATCCAGTGATCTCTGGCTTCTCCAAACTCTAAATCAAGTTGTCTTATACCACAGAACCTGGTGCTTGATCTAGGGCCTGCTTCTAAATTAGCTCACTAATTATTCAGTACTCAGCCCACGTCTGTTTTCTCTCAAGAGGCCTTTCTCCAACCCCCCTATACTTTATTTAGGGTACCGGTCACTTGCCTCCCCAAGGTTACCATAATTGGAGGTCTTTTGTCTTAGTAAAATAAAACAAAACAATACTAGTTGGTTCCCATTCTGTTATCCCTGATAAAAGAGGGCCCCTCTCAGGAAAGGGGCCCGTGACCACTCCTCTGCAGGCCTCAGAGCCCAGCTCTAGTTAGAAGTGAGGCTGGGACGGTTTGCTGCCCCCCAGGTTTGGGCCGTCCTTGGTTTGTGCTATCTTGACACTGTGTACTTCTTGGAAATTATACTAAAATGTTTCTAAAAGCAATTGTTTTATGTCTGTCTGTGAGAAGTCCTCCATAAGGACATGGGTTGTAGGATCTGTTTAAGTAATGTATTCCTTCATCTACACTGGAACATAGTAAGTGCTTAATTAATGTTCATTTGATAAATTAAAGTGTAATCCAGTGTCCCTGGTGAATCTAGGCTGTTCAAGGTCCTTTACAGTGCCCAGACTGTGTCTAGCAGAGAGCTTTACATTTTGAGGACATATGCAGTACTTTTTTCCTAAATGTCCCCTGAAATGAAAGAACACTGTATGGAGAAAAAGAGGAAAAGGGATTAAGGGAGACCACTGAGCGAGGCATGATGAGAGGGAGAGACATATGGGCTTGTGGGGGATGAGTCCCCTCTGGCACCCAGAGACCCGTTGACCTCACCTCATCCAGTTGGCCCAGGATTTGTCCTTTCCATCCACATACTCATAGCAGTTTCTCCCCTTGGCGATCTGCGTTTCAGAAAAGAAGTTAAAGACCTTTTATTTTTTTCGTGGGGAGGTAATAGTCAGAGGAATTATTTTACTCCACTCTCATCAAAGCTCTTTCAGCCTGCATGGGGATTCCACTGCCAGCTGTGACCACATGATATTTTCCTTACTCATCATCTACACATCCGAGTCTGTCTGTCCAATCAGAGCAGGAGCCCCACAAGGGAGGAGCCACTCCTTCGTGTCTGCACCACTTTGCTCCCACTTACGCTCTGATCCTTAAACAGGAGCTCTGTGTTCATGTGAAGTCCCGTCAGTACACACAGCTAACCATGTTGTCCCTCCATGTCTAGCATGTAGGAGGCGAGGTCCCTCCAGGCCTCAGAAGGAATGTGGGAAGCCAGAGGACAGTGGAAGAGGCAAATACTTCTCACCAGCCAGGAGTATCTGCTCTTGGCTGCCTCTTCATCTTCTGTGATGTCTCCTTCATAAGGGCCAAAGTGCAGACCCACTGGCAAATCAGCTGCCTCATTCCACACTCCAAGCCCAGCCTCAGGGATGCCCGATGGCCCGATTCTCAACCCAGGGGGCAGGGTGAGAGCCGAGCGGTTGGGATGCCCCTTGTCCACTGCACTGTCCTTTACAAATGCAGGGGGCCCATGCACAGCACAGCTGTCGATGAAGAAGTTCTGACACTTCTCACAATCTGGAGGCGAGAGCAACAGGGGTTAGGGAAGGTACAGCGCATGTTCCTGGACACAAAGAGCTTCAGAGGGCGTCCGGCACTGACATCACTGAGACTCAATGCTGTACTCCAGGTCACTAGAGGAAGGGAATGATTTGGGGACCAAAGGACTGGATGAAATTACTGTATCATAACACGCTTCTTTGTGAGGGTCACTTACAGAGGTAGTCATCATCCTGGGGCTCGCCGATCTCTTCTCGTAGGCTGTACATCTTCACTTCAATCTCCTCTCTCCTGAGTTCTAAGTTGGAGAAGTCCAGGTGAGTGAGGTTGGTGGGGTGTGGAGTGTTAGTTCCCATTTTGTCATATAACACACAATCTCCTCCCATCAAATTATTACCCGTCCTTTGCATATTCTGGTATTTTACTGTTAACTATTGGTTCAGAAGACTAAGACTCCACACCAACTACAGATGACTGATGCAGTTTTAGTTCCTAGATCTTCCCATTACCAGGTGTAACTTGCCAACCTGTAACCATTCATAAAGTATTCATGGAGTGCACATTATGCGTTAGGCCTTGAGCAAAGGCCTGGGCACCCAACACCAATAAAGTGTGGCTGCTAGGATCACAGATGCATTTGTTGGACAACTTGCACGTGTCACTTGTTTTAAATGTAACTTAACCTTTCAAACAATACACGAGCGATGTCTCCTTCTCTTCACTTTACACATTAGCATTCAGGAGCTCGGAGCATTTACAGGATTTGCCCACAGCTCCAGTGCTAACTTGAGCCTCAGCTCAGCCCAGCTTGAATCCAGGCCCATCCAAAGTCCGCCCCACAGACCCAGGCCATAGTTATCAGCCCTTCTGTAGGACTTATAGGAACTAACGTTTCCAAATTATGTTCTCTTACCCGACTGTTGTCTAGTGTGCTGTCCAAAGGCACACGCTTCTCCAGGAGGGGACGCTGGATTCTGGGCCTGCTCTGAGTCACTTGCAGTCATCAAATTTGCTGTTCCTGACAATTCCTTCAAACTGTACTCATTGCTTAATGGCACCCTGGATGTTGCCTTCAGTGTAAGAGTCACATATTACAAAGGTAACATGTATTTAATTTTTTAAGGCCTATGATACATTTTACACGCATGTCTTTAAAACTTCAACCCTTGGAAATACCTAGGGAGTATGAACATTAGAGGGGATAGGGCCAATGTGAGTAGTGAATCCAAGATTAGAAATCATGCCTTATGACTCTTTTCTTTCAACTGTCTCTGTGATATTGAGAGTGAAGGATATTGGAAAGAGAACAAAGAAATCATTGGCAGAAACATATCTAGACAGTAAATAAAATGGTGATAAAATTTGCAATACCTTAGAAAGAATATTTATTCTTAGATTAGCTGGTTCCCACCAATTCTGTTTCAATAAGGCTGTATCAGTAGCTAGTTGTCTCCAGCCTCATGATCTATAACATGCTAACTTTCAACATTACAGTGAACGTGCAATTAAATAATGCTCACCAAAGTGTTCTGTGAATTGTGTAAAACAGTGTGAATGTGAGGTTACAGTCCTGCCATCAATTTACCCCTCAGCTCTCTCCATATTTCAAATCTCACAGAAATTATCTTCCGTGTTCATTGATCATCTTCTAGTTTAATTTGTAATTGTGAATTCATTCATTCAGCAAACGTTTGGAGGCCCTCAGGGGCCCTGACCTGGGCCTGTGACCTCTGAGAAGATTTGGGTACGGACCAGCCTCTCAAAGAGCTCACAACGCAGAGGTAGGCAGGCTGAAGAAATGATTCTAAACAGGATGAGAGTGGCCTCACTGGAACTCAGAGAAACAAGCTGTTACGTCACCTTACAGGAAACGGCATTTGAAATCAGTTCCAGACAGACGAGTGTCTGTTGAAGAGTGTGTAACCTATATGAATTCCTTAAGTCATTTTATTATTTGTTGTTTCTCAGTCATCAAACCTGAAGCTCCTCAGGGGTTAGAGATGCTCTTTGATTAAAGCGGGAGGCTGTGATCCTGGGCATTTTACATTCTTCTCCATCTGGGACCATCCACTGTGCAAACTGCCTATGCACTGCATGCTTTCCTCAGTCAGAGGGTCTCAGTGCACCTCTCACGGGAGCACAGCAGAGAAGATGGTTTCACTTCGGCTGAAACCACCAGTCAGATGAATGATGTAATGACATATCGATAAAACAATGCAAACTTTAGAAAAGTATGACAGTTTATTTTTCTAATTTTTAAAAGATTTTGTTTATTTTCTTTAGCGAGCGGAAGGGAGGGAGAGAGGGAGAGAAACATCGATGTGAGAGAGAAACATTGATCGCTTGCCTCTCACATGCCCCCCAACCGGGAACCTGGCCCACAACCCAGGCATGCGCCCTGACCAGGAACCAAACCGGCGATCTTTCGCTTTGCAAGACACCCAACTGGTCACGCTGGCCAGGGCAAAACCATGAACGTTGTAATGAGTGTGTAAGTGGTTTAGAGAAGACACTGTGGGTTAGACTGCACCACCCCTGACACTGTGATCTTAGACATATAGTCAAACATTTATGTATCTCTGAAAGCTCACTTTCCTCATCGTAAATGGTGACAGTTATAGTACCTACCTCCTCAGGTTGTTGTAATGTTTAAGTGAATTTATTCACGTAGAATTCTTAAAGTCTGAAATATTGTGAGAATGAAACAAATAGTTACCATTGTTGCTATAGGTGTTAACTATTAAGATGATGATGAGCCCTGGCTGGTGTGGCTCAGTGGATCGAGCGTTGGCCTGCAGACTGAAAGGTCACCAGTTCCATTCCCGGTCAGGGCACACGCCTGGGTTGTGGACCGGGTCCCCCAGCTGGGGGCGTGCGAGAAGCAACTCATTCATGTTTCTCTCCCTCTCTTTCTCCCTCCATTCCCCTCTCTATAAACAAATCAATAAATAAAATCTTTAAAAATGGATGATAATGTCGGACAATGTGTTGAAGGGACCAGGAAAGGAAGGCAGAAGTTCCCAGGATACTTTCTGCATTTTCCTACTCTTACCTCCATTTCTATCCATGAGAAAAATGTTGTCAACAGGATTTGGGAAATACTCACCTTCTGGGGTTCACTCCGTTCCCTTCTGAAGGCCACCCAAGAAGATTTCACTGAAAGATGATGAGAAATCAGTGTTTTGGTTGGTAAATGTTTCCAAAATCTGGAGATTCTTATTAGGGACACAGAATTCTGAATGAGAACAGTCCAAGAACAATCCAGGGTGACTGGAAAAGGTTTCCTGAGGTATCGTAAGGCCTAGGCTTCTGTTGGGGCCATCAACTAATTTCATTAGAAAGATAAAGAAAACAGACAGAGTGCCATCCACACTTCATCCGATGTTCATACAGCATCTATCACATTTATTAGAAATAAAGTGGCCTCTCCTGACAAAAATGTAGTAAAAGTGACTGCACAGAAACTCCCTGTCTTTAACACACCCCTTCCTCCGTCCTGCTTTCTTCATTCACACTGGCCTTGTCCGGGCTACGGCACCACGGCCACCTCGCCTCCTTTCTCTGGTCCCCTCCCACCCGGGCACATACTGGCCGTCCCCGCCCTTCCTGAATCATTAGACTCCGGTCAGCACCAACAGTCTGCTGACCACAGAAGCAGAATCCCAGTCAAGTGAAAGATCGGACCTTGACTTCAGCTGTGTTTCAACCCCAGACCCATGGAAGTGGACTGGCCCTACCAAGCGAACACTCGTGATGCTGGACAGAATGGCACCAGGGCCGACACCAGGAAAGATACAGTGACCAACCCCTCCCTACCCGGGGCCTCCCCCTAACTCCCGTAATCACCACGGTTAATACCGTGTCCGTCTGTCCCCATGCAGGCCGTGGGCAGCCGGGTGTTGGAACTCTCCTCACCGGCCAGACTGCCTCCCTCTCTTGCAATGACAACTATTCTGAATTAGCTATTTCTTACTCACTTGTATGTTCTTATACATTTACTGCTTATTACTGTATCTATAAATACATGTGATTATGTTGCACTTGAAAATTTACACGAATAGCCCCTTACTGTGCGACACACTGTTTGGCATCTTGCTTGTTCGCTGGACAAGCGAACCTGCTCCCTGGTTAAGTCCCGAGATGCAGCCTGACCTAAACAGGTCCGTGTCGGCAGGCGGCTCTGGTTCCGCCTGCCCCTCACCTTGCCGCCTTGGAGCCCGGTCTTCATCAGAGTCCTCAGGGTCCTCCTCCTGGAGCTCTGCGGCCGGCCTGCGGGGGCGGTGACACATGAAAGCTGGTCGCGGGGCCCTGAGACCTGGAAAGAGACAAGACCTTCGTCCTGAAAGCAAAGAGCGTGGAGGAGGAACGAGCCCCAGGAAGCCCTTGTGACTGGCTCCCACGGGATGGGAGAGTCCACGAGGAGTTGCTGTAGGCGCTGCACCCTCAGCGCGGCCCGTGCGAAGGAGCAAATCCCTTCTTCGTCGTTGATACGGGAGGGAGCCGCTCCAGCCGCAGCAGCCCGCCCAGCAGCCCGTCTGGTCACCAGGCTCCTCCGGCCCGGAGCCAGCGCCCTACCTCGGCTGAGGAGCACGTCTAGGTTCCTCTGCAGGTTCCGGTGCCGGCCTTTCTCCCCGTCTCCCATCGGCGCCCACTTGTCTCCGGAGAAGTAGAGGGAAACGTCTTTCCTAGCGTCTTCGGCCTGGGGAGGAGAGCGGACGCACCAGTAACTCAGTGATGCGCGCGAGAACGCGCGCAGCGGGTCTGCCCCGCCCCCGGTGCAGGGAGCCTGCGGGGGCCGCCGAGGTCCTCGTGCCGCAAGCACCGAGCCCGAGTCTCTCTGGGTCCGTCGTGTCCCGGGTCCCCGCCCGCACTCTGCGCCTTCCCCCGCTTCCCTGACCCGGCCCTGCCACGCGGAGCCCCATCTCTCCCACCAGCGCCCTGCACAGGCGCCGCAAGGGTCACCTCGAGGGCCAGCGTCTGCGGAGCCCTGCCCCCCGCTTCCCGCCGACCCCACAGCTCACCTGAGGCTTCCGCCCCGTCAGCCCCGCTTCTCCCTCAGGGAGCTCCCGCGGGCCCCGTCGGGGTTCATGGCGTCCCAGCCCCGAGTCCGAGGCGCCTGTGGAAGGAGAAGGCGCTGAGAGGGCCGAGCGCCTTTCCCGCGTTGGCAGGGCGCTGGGAGAGGGGCACGCGGGGCGCTGCAGGAGGAGGGGCCGCAGACCCGCCCGCGGGGGGCGCCCTCGTTTCCCCGCCCCACTGCGCGCCGCCTCAGCGCAGGCTCCGGGGCGCGGCCGGGCGTCGGAGGGGTCTCAGGGGAGGGCTGGACTCACACCCGGTTCTGCAGACACCGGCACGCGACGCAGGCGCGGCCTCCTGCAGACCGCCGTCTCCGGGGGAGAAGCGGGCCTGGTGCTCTGGCTGCGGACACTTGGAGCCCCTGGGAGAGGGGGTGGGACTTCTGAGGCCGAGGGGCTTCAGGCCCTCTCCACTGTCGAGTTAGTTTCCAGGACGACGGCATTCAGGGCCTCTGAATTGGGGAGATTTGGTCTTTCCGGGCGAGCTGCAGGTAGGGTGCCCGAGCTGAGGGGAACTGGGGTTTTCAGGCTGTTTGGGGGTGTAAGCGTTGGGGGTTAGGAGATGTGGGGTCCTCCGGGTTAGCGGACGCGGGCCCCTGGATGCTGAAGGGATCTGCGGCCCCGCAGGATGAGGGCATCTGGGGTCGCTTAGGCTGGACTTTGAAGGTCTCGGGCTAAGGGTCCCATATGGCAAGGTTCCCGCTTACCGGTCAATCTCCCGGGGGCCCCTGACACGCTGCTCACCTCCGCGGAGAGCCCTCTCCGAGCTCCTTAGCTTCCCGCTCTCGGGAGGTGTGAGTGTGCCGGGAGGGGGGCCCCCCCAGCGACGTTCCTGCCTGGATAGCCACGTGGGGAGCAAGCCGCCAATCAGTGCTGCGATCCCAGG